>NC_056751.1:212561966-212591966 GCF_019279795.1 Protopterus annectens
TTTCCTTCTAGTTTAACTTACAGTAAACAAGCATTAAAGATGGATTCAGTAGTAATACCTTATGACAGTTTGTGCATTGCTGCTTTGATGGTTAGTAAATTTAAGCATACAGGGAAGGTTCAGTATAACTGCATACAGAGATAAGCATACAGATTCAGTGCATGTACAAGAATAACATCTGTACTTTACAGATTAATAACTGTAATAATGCAAGAAAGATTTGAACACACATCTATGACAGATAACCATACTGTTTGCCTTTTATCTGCAGCAGAAGATGAAATATTATACAACCGGGCACAGAAGAAATGATACCTGAATTTATTGATCAAGGATACACATAAGTTGCATACATGAGTCTGAAAAAAGTGTGACGTTCTTTCTTTGCTTTATTTATTTTGCAAGTAGAAATATATAAGTAACTCATACACAAAAATAATAAAAGAAGTGGTATGCTTTTTGTACACAACTGCTACACAAACCACATTGTCCAAAATTTTGGAATGCGCTACTATTTCTGTGTATGGTACACCACCTTATTTCATTAGTATTAGCAAACTGCAAATGTCAAAATCACCACCACTTGATATCATTATACTGATTTTTCAAATATTGCTGTATTAGTTCTTAGAATATTTTTTTCTGAATAAAGACTTAATAAAATAAGAAATCACTGTTAGCCTCTGGGTTATGAATACCACCATTCACCTCAAAACTTACTTGATAACACACACAACTTTATTGATGCATGAACTTTATCTAATTTAGCTAAAGATTTAATGAATAGCATCTGTATACAATGTATTTGTATTGTAATGATATTCATATTTCTCTAAATATCTCAACAATCAACTAACACAGACAAATCTGCATAGCCGTACGTGAAAGCTCAGAGCTGTATGAAGGAAACACTGCTGGTTTTATGTGTGTTTCTTGAATAACTACTAAAATATTGCAAGTTGTTTGTACAGCAAAAAAATTGTCTGTACTATGTTTATTGCAGCTTATAAATGCAGTTTAAAACCTAGAATCAAATGAATGCAATCACTGCAAAGGTTACTTTGTGCTAAATAGTTTGCTATTTACAGTTTTCAAGGAATATGTATGGCTCTAGAGATAGGAACATTTGAACTGTGAGGTTATGACTTCGTTTCTTTTAAAGGCTCAGCCACACGCACTGAAAATTAAAGTACCGACTCAAAACAGCTTGATTGGAGGGAAAGAATTATCGACCAGTCAAAAACTATTCTTACTGTCAGATCAGCCCTAACAAAAAGAAAATCATAGTTACTGTACTTATAAAACTAGATGTCAGGATATGTGCTGCTGTTTTAGTCAACTGCATAGTAAATATGATTCCTACAGTTATCATTCCACCTTAATCTGCTTTTTTTCTACAATCACATCAAACCAATGAACAAACTATAACCCTTAAGTCTCTTCAAATTTTCAAAAAAAAAAATCATAAAAAATTACATAAGCCATTTATAACTGCAAGGCTTTTTTCAGAATTGGTTATGAATTTATCTTTTGCACTATGTTCATATCTGATTTCCCAGTTGATTTTGTTACTTATATGAAAGTACTATTTCAAACCCAGCTGTGTAACTCTCTGTTAACCTTTGTTTAACCGAACAAATTGATATCAACAAATGTTTCAGGACAAGGGCGTCTGCTCTGTCATTATCTATTCAGTATTTATACTGAACTTTTCTTTTTTGTATTTACTAAATGGATTCCAAAGACATACGTCTTGAACGTTTCTCCCAGGGCCTCTGCTGAAAATGGGCTCTGTCCCAGTCGGACTTTCCCAGTAAACAAATGATAAATAAATAAAAATGTTGCTGCTACTTCCTAATCATAAAGTAAATTAACTTAGATTTTACAACATTTGCAGGTGATAAGAATATTTATCATCAGCTACGTTTTATAGACATCTCAAAAATTGTTAATGCCATCCAAGTATTTTCAGATATCTCAGATTGCAAGTTAAATTTACGAAAATCAATTTTCTTTTTGTTAGGGCCAGATTCATGAATGCCTACACTAAGTGCACACTGTTCTGAGTGAACAGACAACACAAGCATAATTCTTACCTTTTTCCACATGATTTTAGTTTTCCTACTGAATTTCTTGCAGCCTTACATATTGTGGGGGATTCATAAAGGTTACTACAAAGTTTAGAGTACATGCACACATAACCTTTCTGAGGGAATAGACTGCACAAGAAATGTGGTAGGGATGCTCTTAAATACAGAACACGTGCAATTAGTGTAGGCGTTCTTCAATCTGGCATGTCCCTTAACTTGGTTATTGCTCAAGGTTTAACAATCAAATCCAATTTCAAATATCTTGGAAAAATTATCTCTCAGAATTCTAATAATTCATAAAATAATATTTCAAAATGTTACAAAATGATGGAAATGGATCTCAAAGGATAGTCTGACATGAAAGGGTCATTATTATTAAAAGCCATAATAATTAAGATGAATGTTTTTACTAAAATATTATTGCATATAACGTCAAAGTACCATTTTTTAAATGATACTATGACAATGCATGATTATCAGCTGGGTATGGTTCTGGCAGGGAAATAATTTCAATTACCTAGTGTAATAATGCATCGTTGTTCAAGGTACAGCACTGAAACTTCTTTTCAGAAGAATGGGTTTTAAGTCTGACTTCAAATTATTCTGAAGAGTTAAAATGAACTTCTAGTGCCCCATTTTATAAAATATTGGCACAGTCACTTACATAAAAGTGAGCAACAATGTGAGCCTTTTTGGCATGAACGTTTTGCTCTACAGTTCCTGTAATTTCTAAACATTCTATTTTGACTTAGTATACATTAAAATACGAGGGTCAGACTTGCAGCAGTTTCATTGGCTGATTGTACTGCCAGACTACTAGGTTATCCTATTTTCTATGCAACTGTTAGCCATAATCAGTAGAATCCATGATCAATAGGATTGATTGTCTTTCATAAACACATAGGGCTACGATTCTTCTCTAATCATAACCAGCTTATTATGTGTTTGAGACATGCATTTCAAGAAACTCACACTAAGAACAAAGGGAAGGAAAACTCTTGAAGCGAGTCTTGACATCAGTGTTGAGAACATATAATAAGTTGTTATGACTGGAGAGATCCGGTCATAAAACTTCATTCTCCATAGAGCTATATGCACTCCATGTATTGCTATTTACTAGCTTTGAAAGACATGAAACACTTAGCAGATCCACAAAAACAGTGGTTAGAAGCTTTGTGACCTCTGATGCATGTAAGGCTGTTAAGACATTCCACTTTGCCTTACTTTTGAATGAATTATAGTGAGATATCTAACAGCTTTCTCCGTGATGGGCAATAATGACTGTTAACATACCACTCACCTCTATAGATTTTCACAGAATGTCCAGACTTTTGCCTCTTATTTTTGGTCTGTTCCTTATAAAATCTGTGTTTTTTCCTGGCAAATCACTGAGGATTGATGCCAGTAAATAATGACAGACATTTGAGTTTCAGACTTCATATCCTCCACAAATATAGAACAATGTAAAATCTGTCATTCTAACAACTTTTTTAAGTTTATAGAAGCAGTATTTAAAATCTGTCTCTATTTTTGGGCCTTTGTCCCCCCATTATTTTTGGCTTTGTTCAGATTTCTTGTGCTGAGAAGTTGAGAGGTATGACTGTTAAGCTGCAGTGTGAGACTAGAACTTGAGATTGCTTAATAAAGTTTTGCTAAACAACTTTATTATGTGACAAAGTTGTGTTAAACAATGTTTTCTTTTTCTGAAACTGGAGAATAATCGAGGTTCTCTGTGCAGTATATGTTTTTTACCTTCACAGAGTAAACACCATTTTCAATTTGCTTTTAAAATTATAATAATGTTAAACAGTAAAAGAAAGGGAATTAAAATGCTGTTTATTTCTTGGTCACGTTTCTCAGACACTTAAATAAGAAGCAGAGATTTTCCATTTTTTGTATATTTATTTTTGTGGGAGAGGGTTGTTTTGTCTCTGCTGCCTGTTGATCACAGCTGCCAACTGTATTCTTTTCCAATCACCATGGTGAGTGTTAACAAGATGGTGCCATCATTCAGACAATCATTATGGGTATTTTGTTGTTAATGTTATTGTTAAGGTTATTATTATTATTATTATTTTACAGTTTTTAATTGACACTGTTTTCTGAGTAGTTGTGGAAAGTCCTTCCTCTGCCTTATCCTGTTTATCAGATATAATCTGTCATACTACTCTGGCAGTCAGATAATATACCATCCCACTGTAGAAAGACTTTTCTTCTCTTTTCACTTGATCTAGAGAATTATGGAAGATTTTAGGATTTTGGTCTTTATAAATTTCTATGCAAAAAATCTATGACAGACGTACAGCATTTTGATGCTATGATCCACTGAATAAGATAAAGAAAGTCATGAAAGATTAAGTATGATCAAATCTTGCTGTAAAGCTTGAAAAAAAAAAAAAAAAAGATTCAAAATGTGGTTAGCTAATTGTGTATGCAAGTTTTTCAAATACCACTCTGAAGTATGAACAACAATGTATATATTAATATTCATATTAACATAATCTAACCCCACATGGCCACAGCATGCATGTACATTCCCTGCTATTTCTGTCGTACAAATACATTTTTTGCAGGACAGAAAAACAGAGACATATTACAGAATGTGAAAAAGATTTAACATATGTGTAATAACCAACAAAATATTTAAAAAAAATCATATGGCAGCTATTGTCAGTGCATAGTAACTAAAATCCTTATAGCAAATGAAACATAAAAATAAGGGCCCATGTGTGAGAATCAAATTATTATTATTACAAGTCTGGGTATTATAGTATAAAGATTATTTCCTACTCATATAGTGTGTTAAAGCCTGCACTGTAACCTTTCCTGCCCTTCATTTAAAAATGTTAGTTGTGCAGAAATATTAGATATGGACTATTTAATTGAAATATTAAACATTTGTAATAATTAGTAATTAGAGGATTAGAACGATAAAATAAAATACAAGCTCAAATATAATTTTAGCAATAAAGTGTTCCTTAAAGCTATGTCAGCATTCAGGTTAATTAGACCCTGGAGGAAGAATGAGATTTGGTACCATCTTGTGTCATTTATGGCTCCAGGCATTGATTAACTAGAACATTAAAATAAACCTTGGCTATACTGTATTGTTTAATTGAAGATTGTGTCATATTAGATTGAAACTGTGCACATGAGATAGATAAGATTTATCTCTACATTTTTAACAAAGCTAGAACTGGCTTTGATTGAAAGCACATTTCTGAGCCCACAAAACTGCTTGGAAATTGTTTAAATAAGATTTAAACAGCAATCATTTTGAGTGAAATTGTTATCTGACCACTGCTGGATTAGATAATGTGTTATACTGGTGTTTCTGGGACCGAATGGGCACATATCGGAAGAACATTGCAAGGAACTACTCGTTGGAACTTGAATTAGTTAAGTCAGTGCTTTGTTGGTACATACTACAAATCTCAAACAACGAGTACGAGTCATAAAATAACAGAACCAGTTGGATATGGTTGCCCATTTCATGAAACTCCTATTTGTCTGCCTTTGGAATACAGCAGAGAGACCATCTTGCTAGGACATGGCAATCCCTTCTCCTGATCTATGAAATGAGAGATGGCATAGTGCCAGGTCACTGGTAGGTCATCAAAGTATACTGTGACCCCATCTGTACCAATGCTCTTTCTCCAGTCAGGGCATGTTGCAGTTGTTAAATACATACATTCATGAAACATATAATATTTCAAGAATAGGTATTAATGCCATTTTACTCAGCCAATATAACAAAATGGTCCCATAACTGTCAAGGCTGTTTTTAAAAATATCTAAACTACTACTTGCTTTAATGTAATTTGCTAGTCTGCTCCATGCATCAGCTGCTCTCTCAGAGAACCACTGAGTACATTTCTCATTCCTATAGAATCTTCTACACAGATTGTCTAAGTCTCTACTACTCTGTGATAACCCCAAACATTACCAGAGGTAGCTGTCTCTAAATGCTGGGTCTTTATCACATTCTCAAATGCGCTAAATGTTGAATGCCTCTTCGTCAAACCCTATTTGTCGAAACTTCATCCGTTGAATGATCGTTTCAGTGAAACTGTTTCTCATGGTAAGTAAAAAGCTGGCCAATCTACCAACTGCAACAAAAATAGCATTTTTAAAACCCTCTCCAGTGGGAGGCTGCACCCCCCCACACATCCACTAACTAAATATACCAACTCTGAGATCCCACTACAGTGGAGAAAAGGGAAAACCCCTGATAATGGCCCACTGGTTACTTACCATGGGAAATAGTTCACTGAAACAATCATTTGACAGATGAAGACTTCAACAAATAAGATTCAACGAACAGGTGTTCGACATTTAGAGCGTTCAACTAACTGAAGTAGACTGCTAAATGTCCTATAGACTTGAATAAATCTCCTCTTAAATATGTATGAGACACTGTACAAGCTCAGATATTTTACTTTTTGATAATAACTTACATTTACATATCCATTGATGCCCCTGGTATTTATATATGTGTTTATTTTTTATTTATTGACATTTGGTGACCGGGAAAGTCCAACTGGGTCAGAAACCCATTTTCAGTGGAGGCCCAGGCTGAAAAGCTCCAACAGTAACTTAAAGGTAATAGGAGTAAATATACTTTCAAAATGAATATATCATCAAAATTCAAGACATCATTACACAGTTTTAGAGACATTAGGTAGTAGATAATGTACACAATAATTTTAAATGTGGATAATTTTTATACAGTATATAATAATCATTAGAACAGAAACCAGAACATTTTTATGGATTTGAAAGGGGAAAGGTAATAAAATATAAACACATGCAAGAATTCAGTGGGTAACAGTAGAAGTAAAAATAAAGGAGGGGTATGTTACAAGGAGGTTATGTGATGTGTTGTTAAGTAGGTCAAAAGAGGAAGGACGGAGGGTGTTGGTGGATTGTGTGATACAAGGAGGTTATGTGATGTGTTGTTAAGTAGGTCAAAAGAGGAAGGACGGAGGGTGTTGGTGGATTGTGTGATACAAGGAGGTTATGTGATGTGTTGTTAAGTAGGTCAGAAGAGGAAGGACGTATAGTTGTTGGTGGATTGTGTGATACAAGGAGGTTATGTGATGTGTTGTTAAGTAGGTCAGAAGAGGAAGGACAGATAGCTGTTGGTGGATGGTATACTTATAAGCTGAAGAATTTGAGGGATGAGTAAAGAAGAATGAAGTCTGTAGGATGCTGGCTGATGGGTGGAAGGATGAGAAGAGAGGGGGAAAGAAGACATAGGAAGGAGGGAAAATGTTAGCTCGGGCAAAGGAAGGTCCAGGTATTGTAGAGGTAGTTTTATAGTGTGAGTTTGAACTTTTTGGGGCTGTCTATACTGGTGATATTATTTGGTAGGTTGCTCCATAGTTTAGCTATGACAGGAATAGAGACACTCACCTGCTCTTTTGTTGGGCTTGTATACATCTATCAGTTGTGTATTTTTTGAATAGAGATTTCTGATTGGTAATGTAGGTGTGGAGGATGGATTTTAGGGCTGGACAGTTGTCAGGTTTATATATTAGTTTTTGTACAGTTGATAGTTGTGGTTAGTCAAGATATTGGGGGGATTCTAGACAGTTAAGCTCCCTGAGGGCATTACAGTGGTGGGTGAGGTAAGATGAGCTAGTGGCAAGTTTAGCATTATAGTAACAAGACTGGAGTTTGGTTTTGAGAGAGGTATGTAGATTAATAAATATGGGAGCACCATAGAATAGAGAGGGGATCAGGTGTGTATTTGATAGTGTTTTTTTTAGTGCTTGGGCCTATAAAATGTTTATGTCTGTAGAGTGTTCCTAGTTTGAAATTAGTTTTTTTTTAATGGCATTAAGAATGTGTTGGTCAAATGTGAGCTTGTTGTCTATGGCGATTCCCAGTCGTTTTGCACTTGTTACAGTTTCAATCTCTGTTTTGCTATGGGAGTAGACTTTGGATTCAGATGTGTTAGTTTTAGGAGAGAATAGTAAACATTTAGTTTTCTTAGGGTTAAGTAGTAATTGTGTATTTTTTAACCATGATTCTATAGCGGTAACTGCTGTGATTTATGCAGAAGGTTGCGGATGTTAGAGAAGGAGATGATAGTCGAATCATCAACGTATTCGATTAGCATGCTGTGATGGCAGGCAGCATGTAGGTTATTAATGAATATCTTAAAGAGGAAGGGGTCTAGAATGGACCCCTGTGGTATTCCAGCTTTGTTGGTCTGGTATTGAGATAGGAAACCTTGCCATTTTACTCATTGTTGCCTATTGGATAAATAGCTGATAAACCATTGTTTGGAGGTTGGTGAGTAGCCTATTGCAGATAGTTGCTGAAGTAATTTGTTATGTAAGACCATGTCAAAGGCCTTTGACAGGTCTAGTAGTACTATGGAGGTGTGTAGGTTGGAGTTCCTATCTTTATTTATTATGTTAGTGAAAGACATAAGAGCTGTTGTTACGTTGTGAGTTGGCCTGAAGCTGTGCTGGGTAGATGTAAGGAGATTATTATGGGTTAGGCGGTTTAGCAATTGAATATGTATGCACCTTTCAAGTAGTTTGGATAGGGGAGAAAGGAAAGAGATGAGTCTATAATTTATAAGCTTGTTAGATTTAACTCCTTTGTGTAATGGGGTTATGACTGATTCTTTCCAGTGGGTATGGGCATGAAATTCCATAATGGATTGATTAATAAGAATGCTGACTGGATAAGTGATAGAGTCAGCAGCATGTTTTAAGTATTCTGGTGGAAGATTGTCAGGGGAGGATGAGCATGGTTTTAGTTTGAGTAGACATTTATGAATTAATGTAGTAGGAAGTGGCTGCAAAGAGAAAGGAGGTCTGTTGGATATTGGTTGTGGGTAGACAAGGTTTTATCATCATTACTGGTTGTTAGTGGGGGAGTGGGGAATTTTTGAGGTTGTTGGAATATGTACTACAGTTAAAGCCTAAGACTAACGTAGCTATGCTATCAATGAAGTGGGTATTAAACATATTAGCTATTTCGGTTGGAGTCTTGTCTGTGCTTGGGAAGGATTTTGTATGGCCCCAGGGGTGAGTAGTGACGTAATGGTTTTCCAGAATGTTTTTGGGTTGTTTTTATGGTTGGTTAGTTGATGTGGAAAATTATATTTTTTATCTGCATTCAATGATTTTTTTTAGCTTTATTATGCAGTTGCCTAGCTTTGCCAGTTGGTGTCATTTTTGTTTTTAGCCAGTCTTTCCAGGCTCTGTCTCTTATTTGTAATATTTGTTCTTTTAGTTCTAAAAGGGGCTATGTTGTTGAGGGTGTCTAGGAATATTTTATTGAAGTAGCTGACAGCATCATCTAGAGGTATACTTTTTAATGGAGTCCAGTTGAATGATTTTAATATGCTATTGAACAGGTTTTGACTGAAGTTTGATAGGTTTCTAGATGTTTTGCAGGTAGGGGTTTTGGGCTTTTGGGAGGTGGCTCTATAAGTACATGCAAGCAGATGGTCACTTAACGTGTTGGGAAGGGTGCTGGTGTTTGAGTATGTGAGGAGGTCAGAGACAAGGATTCAATTGAGAGCTGAGCTTAGGTTATTGTTGTTTTGTATTCTAGTGGGGAAGGTAATTAGTTGTGTAAACCCATGACGTTGGATATTATTTGCTGGTGAGTTAGAAGATAGGTTTAGCCAATTGATATTGACATCTCCTATGATTACTGTTTCATTAGAGATGTTTTTGGATACCCTTGAAAGCATGTCTACTAGAATTGGGATATTTTGGCTTGGGGGAATGTATACTGTTACAATAAAGAGTTGTTTATTATTGTTTAATTTTAGTAATTCTGTGAGAATTTTAGCATTGCCAAAAGTGGGAATAGATTTGTTAAGAGGTAGAACTGTATACATGTTAGGATAGATTAATGCTACACCATGTGCTTTTTTGTTGATTGTATCATTTCTTAGTAAATTATAGCCAGATGGGAGGAATTCTGTGTCTCTGATATGTGGTTTTAACCAATTTTCGGTGAGAGCTACTATATCTGGGGAGTATTGTGATAGCCATGACTGGAATTCTGTTATTTTGTTACATGTTCATACATTTAGGGTAACTAGCATCATATGTTTTGAGGATGGTGTCTGAGTTGGGGTGTGGTTTTGATGGAGTCCAAGGTCAGGTTGGATGTCGCCACACTGATTTAGGTTATTAAGGTAAGGGGAGTATTGGTAATGGTTAGTTAATGTTTTGTTCAGAAGTTGGACCAGTTATAGTTTTGGGGTAGGCTCTAGACAGTGGTCAAGAATTTGTCATTTTAGCAAGTATAGTATATTAATCTTGATGGTTCTAGCTGATACAGTATGTTTGAGAAGCTGTTTGAATGTTTGTCTTGGTGGGCTGAGTAGGTGGGTGATCTTGAAGCTAGCTTAATTTGTGAAAAATTGGGAGAAGTGGTATGTGTTACTACTGTCAGAGTAATTAATGAGAGTAAAATTTGAAATTTGGTACAATTTAAATATAGCATATTGTATTGTACAAGATAAGCAGGATAAGAATAGTAATTTGGATATGTTTAAGAGGTTGCTAATAAACAGGAGGAACTATTCTCTTACAAGTTTATTCATTCTTGTTTTTTTATAAGGCTTCTATACTGTTATTTATATAAACAGACAAGCGCTCAATGGTGTGCTTAGACACGCCTCTTCAGATCCTTACAAACTACTTTGTAAAAAAAATATAAATATATATAAAGTCTATAATAATTATTCAATTAATTGATCTAATTATTCTAAATACAAGCATGTGTTTAAAATCATTCAATTAAAAAGGACAGTGCACTAGTAGATGCTGCAACTTATAACAAAAAGCAAAGTCAAACAAATAGAAATTCTAAGTGAACAAAGTTAAACAGTCAGAAATTTTAAAAAGTTATTAAACAACAATGACACATGATAAAACAGTACGTCCTATAAAACTCGTGTGTGCTTCACATGTAAATATGAGTATAAATATAAATTCTAAAAGCTATGCATCAGATGTATCCTGTAAACATGTTATGTATGTGCAAAAGTATTGATGCTGAATGAAATAGATATTAAGATGTCTGGTTCTCTAAAACATGGGTAGGATGTTATTACATTTGATGAAATCTGACACTTATTAAATAAACCAACAATGGTAATGAAGGCATAAAATATAAGTATAAATATAAAGGTGAGTCTATATATAAATATAAGTCAGTATAAAAATATAAATGTGTAAATATAAATATAAATATGTTAATTGATATAAACTATTATATAGATATAAATATGTATAAAAATACAACTGTGGATGAATAAATATGTAGGCAAATAAATGTTGATATAGATAAAGATAGATCCATCTATATAACTCACTTGTTGTTAAGCAGTAATGTCAAATAAACACTATGAATATCAATGTAATGATTTCTTCAAAGCAACTAAATCAAGATCACTTAATCTCATGTACAGAATCAAACCTCATTCAAACTCTGTATGGTTAAAAATGGCATAATAAGTATATGTCATTACAAATATATATTAGTAAAAACATAGACAATGGAACAAACTATATCTTCTACATATAAACATTTCCTACAATGAAAAACATAGATGATGTACCTATATACTTAATATTCAACATCAAATGTCATTGAAGTCTTTCAGAGGAGCCTAATGCTGACATATTGATTTAGCCCTGGTTCATAGTGAGCTTTGAGTTTAAAAATCCAAGAGAGTTCTACTAATTCTAAATCATTAAAATTGTCTCCATCTCTGGAATTTGGTAGAACTGTTTGTAAAACTCTAAACACAAATGAATGTGTTGAGTTTTGGAGATGTGAGCATTCTTAGTATCAACTTTTTAATGTCTCTCTCAAGGTTCTAGTAGTCATTCCGCAGTTTGATGAGGTTCAAACCTATAGTTCAAAATTGGATGCTCAAATTCTTGAACTCTCATGTTCTTATTCATGCTTATGTCCTACTAAGAATTATGTCTTTGATATGATGAATATCATTAGTATATCTGAGATTAATTCTGACTCTTGAATTATCAAAAGACTTCTTGCCATGATGTCCAGACATTCTGCTATGATTTCCATTAGGAGTTGTCTGTTCATTAAATATAATCTGGTTCTTGACCTTCTTGACCTTCTCTTCATCATAGCCTCTGTTCAAAAAACACTGTTCTAAAAAATTGCTCTGTTCAATGAGTTCAGCACTATTGTGGCATAGCCTCTTGATTCTAATGAATTGGCTCTTCAATACTGTTATTCCTTACCCAGGTTTGGGTCTAATGTAATTTATAAACAATGACTTCATCATTTCTGATTTCACAGACTTTAAAGTCTTTTTATGCAACCTTTAGTTCTATAACTATCATTAACCAATTGGTTGATATGATTAGAAAAACTCAAAGCTGGATCTACTTATATACCCAGATGCTTAAATTAATATACACTTTCAATCACTCTGCAGTGTATTAAATATTCACCATTCAATTTATGTGTCCCAAATTGTATATGCTTAGTTTTTGATGTATTTATCAACATATTATTCTCCTGTGCCCAAATGATCAATTTTGTCAAGTTCTTTTGCAGACATACCCTATCTGTCACATGTGTAAAACGTTTGTCCGGTTTCAAGTCATCTGCATGCAAATTTTAGAATATCTCAGATGAAAAAGATAGGTCTGAAAGATACAATCTAAACAAGGATGGGCCTAGGACAGAGCCCTATGGGAAACCCTGACTGTAACCACGAGTTTCATCAGTCCAATTGCTGTATGATACTCGCCGTGTCCATTTTGTAAGCCATGCAGCTATCCATCTTATCAAGAGTACACCAATACCTAGTTGTTCTAATTTATTGATCAGTACTTTGTGTAAGACCCTGTCACATGATGATGTTAGATCTATATAAATTATATCACAGCACAATTTTTCATTCATAGCTGTTATATTGTTATAGAACATCATGTTACAGGTGGTAATAGATCTATTTTCAACATATGCATGTTGATATATGGTTTCAAGGCCCAACCTATCTGGTTCTGACAGTAACTTAGCCAATATTACCTTCTCCATTATTTTTCTACAACATGAAAATAGACTTAAGGGGCTATATGACTCTGAGTTTGTCTTACTCCCCTTTCCCTTAAAGACAGGTGTAATAAGTGCATGTCTCCAATCTTGAGGAAACTCCTCATATTTATATGATCTAGTAAATAATAGATATATAACCAAGTAAAAGATAACTATATGAATAGGGGTCTATATTATATATTTGAAGCTTCAAAATTTCGAACCTCATTAGTTTGACAACATATGAGTGAAACTTGAAACCTTGAATATATAACAAAAATGAAAAAAAAAAAAAAAACTTACATTAACGCACTGAGCAGGGGCTCAAGCCCCCCTGCAACCCCCATGTGGGGGGGGTTGTGCCCCCACACCCCCCTACTTAAATATACCAACCCCAAGACTGCACTTCAGTTCAGAAAAGGGACATTTTCTCATTCTGTGCAAACGGAGCCATTATCTTTCACCTTTGAACTTTTCAAAGTTCGATCATATGGTGTCGACCATATGATAGTCGAACTTTGAAACATTCGGCAATTTAATAGGGACCCATGAATGGTACTGCAAGTTCTTGCTGAAGTGTTCTCAGGTCATTATCACTAATTCTGTCTCCTACCTGTGCTTTGTTTGTATGCTGTTTGCATAGTTTATTTTCAATATAATTTAATTTGATTTCCATATCTGAGGTTACCTTGTGTAGGTATTTATCCAAAATATCTTTTCATTCACAGTGACCTGACTCTCCTTTCTATATGGCATTTGTAAAAAATACTTCTTAATACCTGTACAAGCTATGCTGGATAAGAGGGATGCAAGTTCCCTACTAACAGTCAAACTGTCCTTGTGGATGAGATCATTTGTACAGACATGAATAAAAACAGATCCATACTTCCTTACATTAAAGCTTTCCAAGGCTTGTCTCACATCTTCTATTTTTGTTCCTCGCAAGCATAACACTATTTGGTGTTCATTATCTTCTTTGCTAATGTAAGTATCAGTTCCTCTAATAATTAAATCTCAAATTACAAGACTGTCTTTTCTGACCAAATCTAAAGATTTTTCAGCTTTTAATTCTGTAATCTCTGCTCTTTCAATTGTTAGAAAGAGATAGTCGTTATCACTATTGTTATTATTAATCCCACTGTTTTGATTTTTTTTTTCTTTTTACCTGCCCCTTGCCTTTTTTTCTACCTTCTATTTTGAAAAAAAAGATACCTTTTACTTTAGACTGAAGATTTTATGACAGAAAAATGTTATCATTCCCTGAAAGCTGTGTGTTACACAACAAAGCAGTGTCCTTTTGAGTATGTATTCTCTTTGTATGCATTTATCAGTTTCTATTTCTTCATTGTTATTTGTTGTGAACGTCTTCCTTTTTTTTATTTTTTATTTTAAATCCTCTGAATCCTCAGATTACTGAATACTTGTATTCAGAATTCCAAAGTAGCTTACCAAAAGATCAGAGGCCTCCTAAACAGAAACCATTTACACATGTAACAATGCAAAAAACAACCACAGCTCATAATAACAAACATACCAATGTTTCAACCAGTCTATATTAGAACATCAAAGTTTCAAATCTTCGAATGTTCTAATATCGACCCATATTCATCGAAAGCTGAAAATATCGAAGCAACAGAAAACCAAATTATTTCCTAGGGAAAGAATTTGGTTGTCCGTTTCTGTTGCTTCGGTATTTTCAGCGCTGTGGTGGAAAGTTACAGGTCAGGTTCAGGTAAGTGTGCAATTGAGTGTGGGTTAGGTTAGTTAGGGTTAGAGTGCAGGTTAGGTATGTGTGCGATTGTGTGGATGTGAGGGTTAGCAGGTATGTGAGTTAGGGTTAGGGCACGGGTGAGGTGAGTGTGGGAGGATAGTGATGGACCTTAAGGTTAGGGTTTGGGTTAAGGTAAGTAGATAGTTAGTTGTGTGTGTATAGTTTAGTATAGGGTTAGGTTTAAGATACTAGGTGTATTTGTGTGGATTGCTGTTTGTTTGATGTGCTTGTGTTGAGTGTATGTGGTTTGGAACAGCAAATATTTTCCCTAGGAAAAAATTTGTTGTTCTGTATGTTCGGTGTTTTCAGCTTTCTCTGAATAGGGGTTGATATTAGAACATTCGAAGTTTTGAAACTTCGATGTTCTAATATAGACCCGTCTCAACAAGGATATACTTTACAAGCTCGAAGTTACAAAACTTTGAACTGCAAATGGTCGAGACCATAACATCTAAGTTTTGAAACTTTGAAATTGTAATAAAAAATAAATAAATAAAAATACATTTTTTTTTAAGTTTTTGCAGGAGGGCAAGCTCCCCTGCACCCCCATACCCCTTTCTAAATAAATATATCAACTCTGAGATCTCACTGCAGTGAGGAAAACAGTAAATTTCCCATTCCATGCTGTATGGCGATCTCCATTCAAAATGATTGAAGTTTCAAAGGTTCAGTCTTATGGTCTTGACTATTTGCAGTTTGAAGTTTTGAAACTTAGAGCTTATGAAGGGAATCCCTCAACAAATAAACCTGTAAGGCATAACATCACAAAACCTAAGGTATTGGTCATAGGTGGCTCTATTGTGAGACACACGGTTGTTCCCCTCACCAGGCTGGATAAGGAGCAGATTATAGTTAGCTGCCTGTCAGGTGCCAGGATCCATCAAGTCATTCAAGCACTCAAGTCACTCAATCATAAGTACTAGTATAACTCTGTCATAGTCCATGTTGGGGTGAATGACTTGACATGTACCTCACTGGACTATATGAAGAGAGACATGACTGAGATCTCTGATTGTGTCACAGGTAGGTATAAGCCTAGCCTTAAGCAGCCTTCTGCCTTCTTCAAAGATGATGCCACAATGTTAATATACTGCAGGCAGGGTTAATGCAGACAGATGATTGGCGCCAAAGCCACATATTAAAGCTAAATGCAAAAAATGCATTATTATTCCCTTTAGAAAACCTGACATCCCTGAATATTACATTATAGATAGCACCCCCCCTAAGTGTAGTCCCAGTATTATGTGATCTGTGTACTCAAGTTGATAACAATCTGAACTTTGACCATCACATATCTACAGTAGTAAGGAATTCCTTCTATGTGACATATCTTATAAGTAAAGGCATCACATCTAGATCTAAAGATGTTATAATTCTATTATACTCTGCCCTCATCAAAACAGTAATTGAGTGCAATGCTCCCTTTTGCATGTACCTCATCAGACACCTGCAACAACTGGATACCACAGAGGTTTCTCACCAAGAAATTACAGGGTACACAAAACAAGTCTTACACAGAAAAACTAAAAGCCCTGTCATTGTATTCTGTTTCCTGCAGGTAGTGAGGGGTGACCTGTGCCTGGCTTACAGGGTAGTCTCTGACCGGCCCTGATGGGAATGCTACACATTCATACATCAAACTGCACAAGGGTCACTCACTCCAGGGACCTTAACCTAGCCTCTAACATGAATAGGTCATACTGGAGAAACAGATACATCTCCCGGAGACTGCCACTTCTTGGGAATCAAGCTTCCAGTTTGTGTAAAACAGAGCCCCTCCCTGACCTTTTCAAACACAACCAAGGTCAATGGATGGGTAACAGCAAATTCACTCCTGGGGTGATGCCCATATCCTTCCTGGAGAGAGTAAGTCAATATTAACTGCCATAGACCCTTACCTCTGCAAACTTGAGCAACTCTGGATAAATAAGGGCTGTTAGGCTATTAACATTCTATGAACCTATGAACCTATAAAGTTATCAAGGGCATTGTCTGTTTTATAGGGGGTGACTGGTCTTTACAGACAATAGAAACATCCTTTCCTAAATTTGTTCTATTTGCTCTTTGCCTAACATTATTTATCTCACCAGTCCTGTCATTAATATATGTAACAACAGTTCTCCAAGCCATACCTTTACATATACACAGCGTTTGTTACAGATGCAAATGAATAAGACATTTCTAAAAGAAAAGAATAATCAAAATCTGTTACCACAGAATTCGAAGAGAACTTAAATCAACTTCTGTGAGAAAAATCACACAAACAATATATAACTGAATACTAAATTAAGTACAGTAAAGTCATTGTTCGGACCATACAACTTCTGAAAGTCAAAAGCTGGGCTTCCTTTACAGTTGCATAGTAGCTTCTGCTCACTATCGTTTGCAGTTGCACCTTTTTTTCACAGTAAAGATCAATAAATCACAAACCAAGACATGATTGTTTAGATACGCTCTGGATTATTCTCCCTGCAGTCTCTGTGAATTTATAGTTGACTGGGTCCCTTAGCATGGCTACAGTTTGTCTGTCTAAAACCCATCCTTTTCTAACAGCAAAGAGTCAAAATTAAAGGTAAAACAACAAAATACAAATCAAAATAAATCTTGTATACAAGCTCTACCTTCCTTCCTACAAAGAGTGAAAAACAATGGTAAGAAATTAAATACAGATTCAAATAAAACTTCTGTTACTAGGCAACTCCACAGTCAATGACAAACCAAGATTGTTATTGTTATTCCTTACTAAATAGATGTGGGGGCTCTTGTACATTTACATGTATCTGTAACCTGCTAACTTGCCAGCCTACAAAATTCCATCTTCTTCTCCTGTCTGTTCTCCATTGACACATGTGCCTGTTGCACATCACATGGAGCAGCAGGTCAGTACAACAATACAGGTGCTCACTCTCAAGAAAATGAGCATTTGGGGAATGAGAGACAGGAAAAAGGTAGTAGAGACCATGAGCATTTATTATAGCCTCAGTAAGTAGGTAAGGTGGCTTGTTTTAGAAATAAACTTTTACTGTTTTATACTATAATAGACAAGAGTAGTGAAAAGCAACTTCAGACATAGTAAGTAATGGCATATAGGGAGCAAAAGGGCCACACAAAACATGAAAACATCAGTTAACTTATGTAAAAGGCAACTCCAGACAAAAGCCTTACATTTGTTTTGCAGCTGTTGGTAAGGAGTGCATGGAGTGCAGATATGCATTGTTACTCTTTAAGATTAGAATGACCAGCAGGAAGACACAACTTAGGGTTCTGCAAAGTCATCAGGGGCTCTTCATTATGCAAGTGTCAGAGTACTGGTTTGCACTGGGTTGTTAAGTCCATGGTGAAGTTACATTTTTATCATATTTTTGAAACCCACTAATTTTTGGCTTTTTCCCTAAATACTCCATACTAATATAGGATCATAGGAAGTTACTAGGCTATTGGCCCTGAGGCCCTTATAAGCCTAGCCAAGAGTTTAGCCCATGTTTAGACAAGTCAGCAACCAAAGCCCTTGTCCAGCAGGAACACAGGTGGAATCCCAGGGGTGTATTTTCTGTTTCCCATCCAGTTATCCAGGTTGCACTTGAAAAGGGATAATAAGGTGGTCTAAAATGTCTGACATTGCATGTTTTGATTATACTGCTGTAGAAAATTGTCTATTAGAGTTTTTTAAGCTAACACCTGAAATGTATAGGAAAAAGTTTTGTGAGTATAGACGCAAGGCAGATGAAAGTGTTGCTGAACTGAGCACTTATTTCCATAAGTGGGTGAGGGGATGTCAGGTCACCACTTTTGAAGGGCTGGCAGACATTTTGGTGAGGGAACAAGCCCTTAGCACTTTGCCTGAGGACATGAGGATTTGGTTAGCTGATAGACAATGTGCTACTTCAAATGAGTTGGGGAAGAAGGGAAAACTATACCTTGCAAGAGCAGGGCAGCTCTGCACAGGAAGGGGACCCCCAGTACTGCTCATGGGTCTAAAAGAACCCATGGTGGGCAGCACAGACTGCCCCAACAGAATCTGCCAGTAGCAGGGGAAATAACTAGTCCAGGTACACATCCAGGAACTAGGGTTAAATGTTTTGAATGCAACCAGTGTGGCCATGTGGCATACAGGTGTCCACGGAGGCAAGGTGGGGAACAAAAGGTGAGGGAGCCAGTAAGTGGGAAAGACAGCATGCCAATAGTAGGTTGTCTTGAGACAACAAGGGTATCGAACTACCATCCTGCAGATATCCTGATAGGGAAGGATTTGGATGAGGCAGTATCATGTGCTTATGCAGTTACATGCAGTGAGGCTAGGGGACAAACATGTGGGTCTGGTAGCCTGGGGGAGAACCAGACAGACTGCATGCTTGCAGCCAGGACTGGTGAGGTGAGCTACTCTGTAGCAGGGAGACTGAAGGTGAGCCACAGCTGCTTGTGTGTACTGATGTTCCCTAGGACAGAATGACTGCAAAGGTAGAGGTGAGTTGTACTACCCAGGCTGACAGTGAGGCACCACTGTCAGGTGATGCCAGACTTCCTGTGGAAGGGGAGCTGGGAAGAGTTACAAGGAGAGAGTTGAGACAGGCTCAGCTCTCAGACCCTACATTGCAAGGCCTGTGGCAGGTAGCTAAAGAAGCACCTGATTATCAAGGAAAGGGGGAATCTGTATATTGGGACAAAGGGTTACTATACAGAGAGTGGACCCCTGAGGGAGGGGTAGAAGGTAAGAAAGTACAGCAGTTGGTAGTGCCTAGATCCTGCTGTCTGGCAGTTCTAGCCATAGCCCATGATATTCCCTTTGCAGGTCATATGAGCATAAAACGTACAAAGAGGCATATTATGCTGAACTTCTATTGGCCTGGAATTTCCAGAGATGTAACAGGGTACAGCAGGACCTGTGAGCAGTGCCAAAAGGCAGGCAAGGCAGGAGACAAGGTGAGAGCTCCTTTGATGCCTTTGCCTGTGATTGAGGAGCCATTTCAGAGGGTAGCTATGGATATTGTGGGTCCACTGAGTACCCCAAGTTCCACAGGGGAAAAGGATATCCTAACGGTAGTGGATTATGCTACACGATACACTGAGGCAGTGGCTTTGTCCTCCATTGAGGCAGAGAAGGTGGCAAATGCGTTGTTAGAGATTTTCAGCAGGGTAGGTTTCCTAAAAGAAATACTGACTGACAGAGGTGCCAGTTTCATGTCAGACCTGCTGGCTTGTCTGTGGAAGTCCTGTGAGGTGAAGCACATGAAGACCACCCTCTACCATTCCCAGACTAATGGTCTTGTTGAGAGGTTAAACTCTACAATCTAGTCCATGCTATGGGCATTTGCAGAGCAGTTTAAGAGGGAGTGGGACAAATATTTGCCCCATCTGTTGTTTGCTTATAGAGAGGTTCCCCAGAAATCCACAGGTTTTTCACCCTTGGAGTTGCTGTATGGGCATAGGGTGGGGGAACCTCTAGATTTAATTTGAGATGAGTGAGAAGGAGTGTGAGTCTCACAAGGAGTCTGCTGTGGCATACATCCTAAACCTCCTGACAAGAACCTGGCAGAAGCCCAACAACAGAAAAAGGTGTGTTATGACAGGAATGCTCAAACTAGAGAGTATGCTGTGGGGCAGCAGGTAATGGTTCTCATTCTTATCAGACACAACAAGCTGCAAGGAGCTTGGGAGGGACCCTAGAAAGGTGATAAGAAAGGTAAGTGATGTTAACTAAATGCTGGAACTACTAGGCAGAAGGCAGGGGCACAAACTGCACCATGTTAACATGATGAAGCCTTACCAGGATAGGGAGGCCCTTGTGCTGAGCATTTGCAGTGGATTGCAGGAGGAGTCTGAGGGAGATCTGGGGACTGATCTCCTCAGTGAGGCTCAGGCTGACACCTCAGTGTAAGGGGTAGCAATGTCCCAGCAGCTATCTCTTACCCAGTTTTGAGAAATCCAAGCAGTGCTGCAGGAATTTGGAGACATGTTCACTGGGAAACCAGGGTGCATCCACCTGGGGCAGCACCAGGTGGATACAGGACCCCAAAGACCTATTAGTCAGGCCCCTTATAGATTGCCCGAGAGAGTCAAACAGGTTCTGAGGGAGGAGGTACAGGAAATGTTGGAACTAGGGTTGATTCAACAGTGCAACAGTCCCTGGGTCTTCCCAGTGGTGCTGGTGCCAAAGAAGGATGGCAGCACCAGGTTCTGTGTGGACTACAGGAAATTAAATTGTCACACAGAGTCAGATGCTTACCCCATGCCTAGGACAGATGAGGCCTTAGAGCAGCTGGGTGGGGCTAAGTATCTTACAACCATTTTTCTTATCAGGGGTTACTAGCAGGTGCCCTTGACTCCCAGTGCTAGAGGGAAGTCAGCCTTTCTGACTCCTTTTGGCTTGTATAAGTTCAAAAAGATGCCCTTTGGGATGAAGAATGCCCCAGCGACTTTCCAGAGGCTGGTAGATCGTATCCTAGCAGGAGTAGGAGGGTTTGCCTTTGCTTACCTAGATGATATTGCCATATACAGCCATTCCTTGTCAGAGCATCTTCAGCATATCAGGGAGGTGCAGGGCAGACTACAGAGGGCAGGGTTGACCATTAAGCCAAGCAAATGTCAGGTGGGTATGGCAGAGGTCTCCTACCTAGGATATAGAGTGGGGAGTGGTAAGATAAGGACAGAACCTGCCAAAGTGGAAGCCATTCAGGCATGGCCTGCACCTGTTACTAAAAAGCAGGTGAGGGCATTTTTAGGGACAGCAGAGTACTACAGAAAGTTCATCCCCAGTTATAGTACCATAGCTACTCCCCTCACAGACCTGACAAGAAGAACAAGCCAGATAAGGTAGTGTGGACCCCAGCATGTGAGCAGGCATTCCAGAAGCTTGAAGAAGCTTTGTTTTAACCAAGAGTTAAATTGCTAGATTTAAACATGCAAATGTATTTTTATTGTTCTGCTTCCTAATCAGCTACAAGATAACAAAAGGAGATGTTAAGAATGCAAATGCAGTTTCTGTTAGCCTGGGAACCCAGGGAAGTGTGAAGAATGATGTAATGTGTAGCCTGGTAACCCCATGGAAGTGTGAAGAATGATGTAATGTGAATCAGAACTGCAATTTCAATTTAAACAGAGAGAACCAGGGATTATTAAGAATTTTTGTCTTGACCATCCAACTCATCAGCACTCTGCCTGCTTTCTTATGTAGTTTATCTTAGACTTGTGTTTTCTTTTAGAAATAGCTAGGAACTAGAAGGTTTTTCTGTGATGTCAGGACTGTACTACTGAATTATTTTACGTATTGCCCTGATCTCTGAACTTTTGACTAGCACTGTGTAGTAAGAAGTATTGTCTTGTGTTTTTATTATTTATTTGTTAAATATATTAAAACCTTTCAACTGTGGCTCTTTTGTATAGAGATAATTTAAGCTCTAGAGTACATTGCATATTTATAGTGATTACTGTACCAAGTCACTCCAATAAGCCTTGGCTGTTTAGTTATACTACCAATTAGATAATAATATTGCACAGTAATAATTAGACACCCTTTTAAGGGGCTTTAAGTAGCTGATAAATATTAGCTGGGTGGTGGCAGTGATTACTGCTGTATAGTCTGGGTAAAAGGGGCACAGCTGGAAAACCTGTGCCAGCATTTCCCAGGAGTGTCTGTGTGGTTGTATAAACTCTTATCTCAAACTGTATGTGTGTGTCAGCTACTTGGGCAGGGACACAAAGCACTGGTAGGACAGAGTGGGTGCTGGAGGTTTTAGCTTGCCCAGCTGGCTGAGATCTGGACCCTAAGCTGTGCCAGTGGGGAGTCTTATTGGGGACCTAGAGAGCAAGGGAGCAACCAGCCCCAGACTGACTGTGATCTCTGTCTGCTCTTAAGGGAAATTGCACTTTACTGTGTGTATTTGTTATCCTTTCCTTCATATATGAGACACCCTCTCTGGTGTTAGTGGTCAGGATTGAGGCTCCTTGATTGCTGGGCCAGGGCACGGGCATCGCACAAGCTACAGAGTATTGACATTTTGGGTCTATGTCATAAAACCGTAAACGCAAACTCTCGAATGCTCACATTAGCGAATAATCAAAAACTCGAAGTTGGTATTGTGTGTGGGGGGGGCTGTGCCCCCCACATCCCCTGCTAAATATATATTACTACTCCGAGATCGCAATACAGTGAGGAAAGAGCAAATATTCCGATCTTCGCTGTACTGCAATCCCGAAACACCACTTTCGAGTTTCTGATTATTCGCTCATGTGAGCATTCAAGAGTTTGAGTTTTCATTTTCGTTTTTCTGAAGTAGACCTGACATTTTGCCATATTTAGCTGACTTGCTTATCTTTACAGAGTCATTTTGAAAGTGTCAGAAATCTCTCACTTTAGTGAGAGATCTACACAAGTTGGGTTTCCAAGAGAACATTCAAAAGTGTTTTTAACACTATCATGCAAGACTGTGTTTCTGGGGTGTCTGCCAGGAATTTCAGCTCAAAGAGCTTTCTTACATTTTAAAAATAGATCTATATCTAGATTTATTTCTAGGGTTTTCCACTCATAATTCATTTACTGTGGGAAATACCTCAGGATTTTGGGTCTCTTGGCATCTGTGATTCTCATGAAACCCTTGGCAAGACTCCACATGAGGAAGATACAATGATATCTGAAGTCTCTTTGGTCCCAGAACCAGTACCCATTGCCTTTTGAAATCCCAGCTCTGGGATTTGTCAGAAGAGAAATCACTTGGTGGAGACAGCACATATACTTAAATCCAGGTCATCCCTTCTCCCTTTCTGCTCCAAACTAGTCAGTCACCCCAGATACTTCAACTTTACCTGGGGGTCAATTTCTTGAGGGATAAAAGTGCAAGGTGTTTGGTACACCAAGAAAAGATGCAAGCACATAAATATAAAAGAGATGCTTGCTTTATTCAAGGGACTCAACTCTATGAACCATCTTTGGTCCCTGGGTCCTCTTCATGTTGTTATAGCCAATACCACAGTTGTATGGTACCTCAACAAGCAAGGGGGAACCAGGTCTTATCCCCTTTGCAGACTAGTCCTGTTAGCTTGGGATATAACTTCACAGCACAATCTCACTCTGTAGGCATCCTACATCCCATCAGAACAAAACTGCCTTGCACATAGATTGAGCTGGACAAAAGCAGACCCACACAAATGGAAAGTAGCTTGGAGGGATCCTCCAAGATTTGATCCATCGGTGGGAAGTTCCTCAAGTAGATCTCTTTGTCTCCTGTCTTAATAATCTGCTGGCAAAATTCTGCTACAGGGCTCCATGCAAGAAGGCCTGAAAGACTGATGTATTTTCCTTTCCTGCATGCGTTTTCACCCCTTCCATTGAAGTCAAGGGTACTTCTAAACATTCAGAAGGAATCCCCCAAAATCATTGTGGTGATTTCATTCTGGTCTAGGCAACAATGATTCTCCCTTCTTTTGGAAATAGATACGGGAAATTACCACAAGCTTCCTTACAGAGTTGATCTACTCACACAAAAACAGGGGTGTTTGATATGCTCAGCCCCAATCAACTTCAACTGACTGCATGGATTATAGGGTCTTAATTCCCTTTAGGCATCTGTTTACAGAGGACATGTAGCAGGTAATAATGGAGGCAAGATTGCCTTCTACTAGAAAATCAAATATTAATAAATGGAAAAAGTGTTTTAGTTGGTGCTAGGGATGTAACTACATCATTTCAGGGCTAGTATTTCTCTGGTTTTACAATATTTTTGTGAATTACTATGCCATGGTTTTTCTTACTCCTCCATCAAGGTTCATATGTTGGACATTTCACCACGTCTGCCATTGGATGCCCCTCTTTCAATGCATTCTCTTATGAAAATGTTTTTGAAAGGGTTTTGCATAATAAACCTCCAAACAAACTGGGGCTCCTCCTTGCAACCATAAATTTGTGTTACAGATGCTAACACTTATTCCATTTAAACCAGCTCATCAGGCTGACGATGTTCTTAACATGGAAAACTATTTTACTGATTGCTCTATCATCTGCTACAAAGCTATCCGAATTGCCAGCTCTTATAGTGAGTCAGCTCTACCTCCTTGTCCACAAAAACAGGGTTTCTTTGAGAAATAATCCTTCTTTTATGTATAAAGTGGCATCCATGTTTACTTTGAGCCAAACTATCCATCCTCCTGTTTTTGTTCCTGAACACAAAAATGAAAGAGAAAGGATACACCATACTTTGGATGTCCACAGATTATTCAGGCACAATCATGACAGATCAAAATCTTTCAGATCTTTGGGTCAGTTGTTCATTTCTTGTGAAGGTAAGAAGAAGGGACAACCTGTGTCAAAAGAGACTATTTCCAAGTAGTTTTCACAGGCTATTAGCATTTTTTATTGTCACCATAAATAAAACTACTATAGGCAGGGTCAAGGCCTTGGTGTCATCTATGGCTTTTGGAAAGGACTGGACTCTAGAAGTGTTCTAGGAGCAGGAACTTGGTCATCTGTGCATACTTTTGCAAAACACTGCTAGCTTGATTCCTTTTCTAGGTCTTGATCAGACTTTACTAGGACCATTCTCCAGGGGCTCCAGGACCCTTGCCCTGCCACCTCCCAAATGTTGTAAGCTATGGTACTCTACCCATATAGCTAAGACTACTGCAGCAGTGATCAATATGATGAACTTACCATAACAGCAGATGTTCCAGTGATCACTGTTGCAGTTGCCACACCCTCCCTCCACCCTCCTCTTTTCAGTTTGTCAGAGTGTGTATATATGTATATATATTTTTATTCCTAGCTATGTCATCTCAGAACTCAGACTCCCTAGGTTTGTTGGCATGAAAGCTCTGAAGGGTTTTGATGCTCAAACCGGTGGTTTTAGCCAGCTCAGCTAAAGTTGCATAATGGTTTGAGGACATGGAAGGTGTCCCGAAGCTTTAGTTGCATGTGCCTAGTCAGATACATACAGAAGGCAGAGTTGTACCCAATAATGGGTCTGATGATGGCCAAATATA
The DNA here is from genome assembly GCF_019279795.1 of Protopterus annectens. Lineage (NCBI taxonomy): Eukaryota > Metazoa > Chordata > Ceratodontiformes > Protopteridae > Protopterus > Protopterus annectens. The sequence continues at coordinate 212,587,860 of NC_056751.1, forward strand.
ATGGTACAATGAATCATTTGGACCAGGATGCCATACGCTTGCTGATAAGTTGAGCATCATAAAATTATTTCCTTACTACCTTATTCATGTGTTGGTCAAAAGCCAGGTTACTGTCTACATACATTCTCAAATCCCTGTCTAGTGGGCCTACAATTACTGGTGTGTACCATTGAGGTAGCTTCCTGGGGTAACCAAATTTGCAAAGGGTTGTATTATGCATTTCTTGGCACTGAGTTTTAAACCATGTTCTTGCACCTGTTATTTGTCTGTGCTAGCCCTTTCTGGAGGGTACTAACATAGTGAGGGGATTCTATGATTGCTTCTAGTTTGCAATCATGAGCAAGCTTTGTTAGCCAGAGGCCTTTGACATTGGCCTTGACCTCTAAGAAATAGACACCAGAAAGGAGCAGATTCAGCACAGAGCCCTGAGGGACTCCAGTAATGGATGACCTCTTTGAGGAGGTAGGATTCTCTATCCTAATTTTCTAGGTCCTATCTGAAAGCCAATTGGCTATCCAATGTGTATACATATTTATGCATAATTCCATGAGTTGATTTACAATGGTAGAATGGAGAATATTATCCAATGCCTTGACCAGGTCAATGTAGGCAGTATGCACTGCTTTGTCCTCATTCATTACCTTGGTGACCTTCTTGAAGAAGTCCATCAGGTTTATTAGGCATGATCTTCCCTGGCTGAATCCAGTGTCTGAAGGTTTCCTGTCTCATTATTTATCATTTCCATGACAATTCTTTCCATGACTTTGCATATAAGAATAGTCAGAGTTATGGGTCTGTAGTTTATGGGATCTGTAGAACGCACATCTTTGTGCAGAGGCTAAAGGTTGGATAGTGACTCCAGTTGTTCTGATAAAATATGTTTCATGCTACTTAGGAGGCATCCTAGGACATTACTGGGCCCATCGATGCAATGTTCACAGCCTTGAAAGCTGCATTTAGGACCTACTCCCTAGTGATATTTGGTGGGGGGGTTATGTTCGATAATATTTTTTGATGTGTCAGGGGCGTAAAATTGGACCTGAATTTTTCAGCCAGTAGGTTTGCTATATCTTTTGGCTCTGCATAGGTGTTTCCATTTATAATTAGTTCAGAACATTTTATTTACTGCCTTTGAGGCTGTGGATATAATTAAAGAAATCCTTATAGTCATCCTTGGCCTGGGAAGTTATTTTTTACCTCAAAATTAACTTTGGTAGACAATTTGCTCTCTGAGCTGTATGATTAGATTGCTGAATGTGGTTTTATCCTATTGGGACATTTCCTAACTTTTGTCATGGCTTTCTTCCTTTTGCTATGCAATTTACTTACGTTAGAATTCTACCAGGGTAGCTTGTTTTTTTTGAGTTTGCTCTGAGCTTATTACTGGTAAGCACAGCTGTCACAGTGCATCGATTAACATGATTGTACAGAGTTTTTATGACCATTCCGCAGAGGCAGATGTAGTCTCTGGATTATGGAGGGGGGAGGGAGGTTTGAAATTTTGTCAGGTTTATTAAGGTTATTACTTAATAATAGGAATAGTTTTTAGCTGTTACTGGGTTAGCTGAGGGGATAGTTTTTATTTTTATTTTCATCTCCATATATGCGTTGCATGTACAGTTGTCCTTTTGGCCCATGTTATGGCTCACAAGGATCCATAAAGGAGTAGTTAGGTTAGCAAGTAAGTAAATAAGTAAGCAAAGAAATAAGTGAGCACATAAAAATGGGAACTGGCAAATTGCTAAGGTAAAGGGAACTTTTGTTACTCTGAAAGCTATGTGGAAAATGCACTAGCTAAGAAAACTGAAGTCTGCTTTTGACCAATTCTGTATGTTGAGTAAGCACTGGGAAAGACAATTCAACAAATTAAAAGCTTTAATTCTAAAACAGGGCTAAGTATCCCCTGTGGTTAGTTCTTTACAGAGCTCCAAGAGTTCTGGAAATAAAGAAATAACTTTATCTGGGAGATCCAAACAAAGTTCACCGGACAGCGCAGAAGTAAACCAGTAAATCAATGGCTGCTTACCAGAAAACAAGACTGACATTTGCTACTGTCTGTGCGTCTCACTTCATTGCAAATCTCTAAAGCATGACAATGCCTTGTGGTGCAACTCAGTGTTTCTTCACATTTAAAACTAATAGTCAGTTTACTGAGGCTGCCATTACCAAAACAAAAGACTGAGTCTGTGAAATTCCTAGCTGCGGATACACCAACTGATGAGTGTTGCCCCATATTTCTTAAGGCAAATAGTACATTCTCGGTAATCCTTGCATAACAACATTCACAAACACTTCTCTCACTAAGAGTTATGGGCAACAAAATATATTTCCCATTCCACTCCAAGGCGCATACTCCATTGCTTTAGCCTTAGGTTAGGATACTCAAGAAGATAGCAGTCATACAACTATAGTTTCATGCTGAGCTATAGAACACGCTCACAAATCATTAGCATGGCTTTAGAGCTGTTACAAAACAAATTCTGTGGATATGTGATAGAGTTACATAGGATAAGACAGTTATACAATCATGGAGTTTGAGTGGCTTAACACCACCCACATTGTCAGTTTTTATTAATATTTTAATCTACATGCTTTATTGCTGACTATTGTAAATCATATGACATTTCAATAATGTCAAGTACAACTCAGATGAGTCCAGTACAGTCAGCCTTGCAGCACCGGATTGCTTTTTATCTTGCACAACCAATTCCTTTTTCTTTACAGGTCCTACGGTTTGTAACACTCAAGATAAAAGACAGTTACCTACAATATCTGCATTCTACAGATAAATTTACCTTTTTCTGTATAAAAAATACAGCTGTACTGCAATAATGATACAATGCATATTATCACTAGAGGAACATGGCCTGGAGGTCTTCAGATGGCTGAGTTCCAAATGTGTTTGAATATAACAGTATTATGTACTCTCTCTGTCTTACAACGGTGGATTGTTGTTAAACGGGCATAATGCCTTTTTGCTGAAGTTATCATATCTTAGCTTATACAGCCAGTTATCATTTCCATCAATGTTAATGAAGAGGTGCCCAAATTAGTGTAGCTCAGTTACCTGCAAAACAGTGATACAAAAAGCATGCAGACAGATGGGCAAATGGATGAACAGAAAGACAGACAGACAGATACTTAGATAAAATGATAGCCTTGCATCGTGAGAAATAATATCTAAACAGACCTCATTTCACGATTGCTATTTGTGACAAATATATCTTTAAATATGCACCAGTTGTTGCTTGAAATACTCTTTCAGAAAACATTACTGCCTTAGGAGATCTCTCTAAACTTAAGAAACATGTAAAGGAGAACCTTAAATGAGTATGAATGGTTATGGTTTAAGGACACTGTCAAACTCTAGTTACCTACCAGTTCCATCTCCTATATCATATGGATTCTTAACTAATTGTTCATACTCAGTCATTTGCAATAGTCATATGTCACTATGCATAATTACAAACTGTATGTTTCCTATATATCTTGCTGCTTTATACTTTGGGTTTGAGCTGAAAAGAGTCTTGAACCAGACCTCTAACCCAGTTAACAAACACCAAAGTAGCTAACTCACTCACTCACTCACTCACTCACTCACTCACTCACTCACTCACTCACTCACTCACTCACTCACTCACTCACTCACTCACTCACTAAAATGTTCATTGAGTGTACAATCACTATCAATAAGCATTCAGACATTCTGTAGTATAATGAATGCAAAAACTGCAAACCATGTAAATGAAACTCTTGATGTTTGCAGATTATTTTAATGTGAATTTTACTGAAACAGAAATATTATAAAATTATGAAGATGATGGTATTTGTTTGATAAGGACAAATTAATTTAAATGTCAAGCTTCAGTGTGTTTCATTGTTTTTCCTCCTGTTTAAGACAACTTAAGAGTACATTCAGCATGCCACAAAGAAAATGAGTTAATTATTGCTCCCTCAGTTCTTTCCAAGTGAAACCTGAGGCTAGAATCCACATCATAATTTTTTTGCTGCTGGTATATAAACGTTTTTGGTCCTGGGATGTTTTTTTTTCTTGATTAAATCATGTAGTATATTCTGTATAACTATGTTTTCCATTATGTGCAAACA
>NC_056751.1:212596966-212619466 GCF_019279795.1 Protopterus annectens
CACCTATCTTTCACCTTTCTGTAATCCTAACCCTAACTCAGTAACACATGCACACACACTCTAACCCTGTCAGATCCCCCACTCACCTATCATGACATTTGAACCACTCGATTATCTGTACCATTGACATTAAACACCACCCCTACATCTTTCAACCAAAAACCAGTTTGACAGAATGTAATGGACCCATATGTCTATATTATAAATTGTGTGTTATTATTAAAATTAAGCTAATTTTAGCAACAGTACTTCTGATTAAAAGGTATTCCTTTTATGGTGCTTTTCTCATTATAGGCCCATGTTTGAGTTCATGACAAACAGATCTGCTGAAGCAGGTAGTGTGGTTTGTAATCTTATGATAACAAAGTATTGAATTCAGTTTTAGGCATGGTGACAGGCACTGAAAATGAGCCTTAACTATTAAAAACTCACCATAGCTCAGCATGGAAGAACATGACCCCCATCAGTCCAAAGGTGGGGCACTGCACATAAAAAGAAAAGTAAAGCTGGGTAGTTAAGCTTTTTAGGAACAGGAGTACAGTGATAATTAAGCTATCAAGCAAGAAATGTTTCAGATCTCTGCTGTGTTTGTCCAGCCCTATTCACATCAAAGCTAAATGATGAATTTCAGATGTGTTTTAATCGTGGTTATGATATGGAAATGTTACAGAAAATGCAAAACAAAATACAAATATACAGTGCATCATTCAAATACACATTTGTTACTTCTGTCACAGCATACATTACTGTACAGATGCAATGTTATGGTATTGTCCTCTGCATATCATGTTCTCACTCCCCTGTGCTGATGTACATGTGGAGCAATTCTTTTACCAATATGCAGTGTGCATTGTTGATATCTTCTTCTTATCATTGTGAGTTTGTTTGCAACTTCTAAAATTGTTCTGTCTCCTTTAATCCTTCTGGTTAGTAAACAGTTCCCTGTAGAAATGTAGACAATTATTATAACTGTACCTTCAGTCTCCTAGCCATACTGAAGGGCTGTTCTGTTTGTATTAAAATGATCGAGGTAAACAACTGTTCCATAAAATACCCATAAAAGGGCAAATACTGCCCAATGGGGCCCAGCTAGGAAAGAACATACCCAAGTGCTATAGCACAGAGCAAATTATTGCAAGTGCAATTTGTTAATAGATATCATAAGATTGGTAGGTTCCTGATTCATCCAGGAATTGTTCACAATCAGCAGTTGTCCGATATTTACCAAGCTGATTCCCATTACATACAGTTATGATTCCTGACAATTTTAAATGAAAAATTCAACAACATTGTAGTGTCTTACAAAATGTTGACTTTTAATGGAAACTTTGACAAAATCTCTTTTGCAGTTCTTATTTCATTAGCTGTGTTGAAGATGTGTCCTTCAGGGCCAACATGAACCTTTCTTACTGGAAGACCATTTAACCAGTGGGGTATTATGCTATATTAGCAACACATTTTTTAACTGAGAGTTCAGTGAGCAGGGTTTAATTCTAAACTCCAGCTACCATTTTCATGAAGTTTTCCAAGTTCTTAGTGTCTATGTGGGTTTTCTTCAGGTACTCTGGAGTTCCTCCCATGTACCAAACAAACAAAACCTGTTTAATTGTTTACACTAAATTTTTCATTTATGCATCGTATTTGACAGAAGACCAGATCATAGCTGAAACTGGTAGAAAACAGACCAATTCACTCACCTGGTTAACAGGTACCCAAATAAAAAGAAAAGAAAACATATATTTTTTATTATAAGGTCACTGCATTCTCAGGCTGCAAAACCCTGCTTGCATACAAACACATCAAGAGTCAACTCTGTTCCATTTCACATTAAACTGATAATTGACTTGGTGGCATCTTTTACAAAAAAAAATATATGTTTCCTCATTACCAAAGCATTCAATTCTCAAGTCAATTTTGGCCCCTCTTTGTTCATAAGACATAAAATAACACAGTGATACTGGCATTGTGCCCCTGAGATTACTTTTGACAAGCTGATCTATTTTATATGAGAATCAGATGTAAACTCCTCTATAAGAGAAGAAAAATCTCCCATCTCTGCTTTTGTAACGAGGTCTAGCAACTATCACAGACATCCCATCTCTGTCACATTTGTGCTTACCTGATTTATAATGGAAGCTGCAGATTCATGTCTTCCTCTCTTTGTTTCTACACTGTCCACAGAAATACAACCAGTTCTGTGAGTGAAATATGAAACTGTGAAAATATAGTAACATTCAGTGCACCAGTCTCACATGGATATGCTGGCATACTGAAAAGGGAGATAACATGCTTTCTTTAAAGTGATTGCAACTGAAAATAATTATTGCTTATATCATTTTCCACGTCACTGTTTTACAGTCAGTTTCAGTACAAAAATGGCACATGCAGGCAAAGGCTTGCTATATTATCTTGGTAGCAGAGAAATGGCTAGGCCATTTGAAGCCCAGGGCAACACCCTCATTTGGTGCTCCCCTCCCACCTGCAGAGGAGAAAAAATTTTTTTGAACAGGGATGGGAAAAATGCCTTGATAACAACTTTTCACAAAAATATAATGGACCAATATGCTCAAAGCATGTCCAAACAGGACGTTTTATTGAAACTTTAACATTTTCAGAGTAAATACTTTAACTGTCATGAGATGCATAACCAAACACAGAACAACTTTAGCAATTTAAAGAATCCACACAGATATTAAACATAAAGCAGAGTTCAACACTATATACACCTGTTTGCAGGTACAGTCCAAATACCAACAGAAGCATAACAAATTATATGATTAATAGCTTGGTAAATATGAAATGCAACTCAGAAAAACGTAAATTAGCTATGGCTGTGGCACAGACAGAAAAATCATGACAAGCAGCTAAAATATACTTCCTGATCCTTATCTATATACAGTGTGTGTGTGTGTGTGTGTGTGTGTGTGTGTGTGTGTGTGTGTGTGTGTGTGTGTGTGTGTGTGTGTGTATATATATATATATATATATATATATATATATATATATATATATCGATATATATATATAATTCCACTTCATATAATCGAAAGCTCATAACATCTAACTGCAAAACAGCAAGATCAAATGATCGAAAATTCATAACATCTAAAACTCATAACATCGAATCTCACAACATTGACTGTTTCAAGTCTGTAGTTGAAAAGTGCCTCAAGTGGTCCCAATAAGTCATGTTTAAGACAGTTCAGAAGGCAACGGGGATATTGTCATGACCCATGGAGGTGGTGTTCTGGTTTTAGTGAGTGCTGCCAGCACCTGTTCCCTGAAAATAGTTGGGGGTAGTGTGCTGGAGGGAATTTCACCCAGTGGAGTGGAGGGAAGTGGGGAGTGAAGTTTGAGCTGAATTTATCAGCCTGTGGATTTCTTATGTCACCATGATCAGTGAGGTAGTACCATTCACCATCAGTTCAGCACATTGCTCTGTACTACCTTTCAGGTTTAGGACATGGCTGAAGAAGGCCTTGTGATTGTCCTTAGCCTGCAAGGCTATCCAAACCTCATAGTTGGCCTTGTTGAACTTAATTATATATCTTTGTTTTTTGATTAGTTGAATAACAAAGCACTTGTCTTTAAGGGAGTTGCTGTTCATGTTTTTGGCCTTGGGTTTTATTCTTTAATATAAACACTGTTTACGTGAGTATTCCATCAGTGGTGTCTGTTTTAATGCTTGTTTTGGGTTTACTTCTGGTAGGTATGATTGCCTCTATGCAGCCATTCAAGTGTATGTATATGGACTCTGTGAATAATTCTGCAAAAGTAGCTATGGTCTTAGGGTTAGGAAGAGCCTTGAATTTTGATAAACTGTACATTAATAGGTTCATAGGTCCATAGGTTGGTACTAGGCTATCAGCCCTAGGGCCTATGCAAGCCTAGCCATAACAATTCCCTGGATATTTCTTCCCACAATATTTACTTCTCTGGACCCCTGTCTAGCAGGGTGACTGACATGACTGTCGGGGTGAATTTCCTATCGCCCATCCAATCATCAAGGTTCCTTTTGAAGAGGGCCAATGAGGTGCTCTGCTTGACATGTATGGGCAGTCTATTCCAGAGTATGGGGAGTCTCTGGGTCAGGAACCTATCCTGCCAGCATGTTTTGTTCATTGTGGTGACAAGGTTTAGATCCCTGGAGCATGTGGCTCTGAGGGATTGGGATTTCTCTAAGTGGAGCATGTCCAACAGCTCTGGGTTTGACATGGCCTTGTATGTTAAGCAGAGATCGCCTCTGAGTAGACGATATGCCACAGAGTATAGCTGGAGTTTTTTAGACGGTCAGCATATGGCATCTGCTTTAGGCCTGTGATTCTTTTAGTGAGGTATTTCTGTGGCCTTTCCAGCTGTTGCAGATAATTTGTGAGGTACATACCAAATGGGGCATTATACTCTAAAGTGGGTCTAATGAGGGATGAGTACAGTGGGACAATGACCTCCTTTTTTCTGGATGAAAAGCCCTTAGTGATGAGGTGTGCCACATAGAAGGATTTCCTGACTGTTGTGGCAATGTGGTTATCGAAAGTGAGACCACTGTCCACCTGTGTCCCTAAGTCTCTCATCACACTTTCGATGTTTAGTGTCCTGCCACCTATGTGGTAATTCATGGGTGTATGTTTTTTTCCAAAGGGGATAACTATACATTTTTTGGCATTAAGCTTGAGCCCATGGCTCTGGCACCAGGCATCTGCTTCTGTAAGGCCCTTTTGTAGAATATCCACATCATTTGGGGATTCAGTAATGGCTCCTAGTTTGCAGTCATCTGCGAACTTTGTTAGCCAGAGTCCCTTAGTGTTGGCCTGTACTTCAGAGAAGTAGATGCCAAAAAAGAGTGGTCCCAGGACTGAACCCTGAGGTACTCCACTTGTCACTTGTCTGGAGCTGGATTTGGAGTCGGCTACTTTTACAGTCTGGGTTCTGTCAGTAAGCCAGTTGGCAACCCATCAAGTGACGTAGGGATTTATGCCCAGCTTAGTAAGTTTATCTATGATTCCAGAGTGGGGGATGGTGTCGAAGGCCTTGGTGAGGTCCAGATAGGCTGTGTGGACTGCCTTGACCTTGTCCACAGCTCTGGAGACTGATTCAAAGAAGTCAATCAGATTCAGGAGACAAGATCGGCCCTTCACAAACCCAAACTGGGTGGGGTCCAGTGTTTGAAGCTTGCCAATGTCTTTGTTTATAAGTTCCATGATAATGCGTTCCATGCCTAGGATGTTGTTTTCCTTAGAATAGTTCCAACTGTTATTGGTTTACCTGTGTTTTATGGGTTGATTTTTACTTCAAAGGAGACAGCTTTATGACCTGCCCTCAATACTGAGGACATGACATGGGGGGGGGGGGGGTGAATGAGTTGTTGGGTAAGTATCAGATCTAGTACGTTTGATCCTCTGGTTGAAACATGGAATATATGTGTTCCAGGGTATTTGTGTTATTTAAATCTAGGAAGCATTGTGCCGGTGAGTTTGAGGCAGTGTAAGTTTCCCAGTATACAGAGGGATAGTTAAAGTCAGCCATGAATAGGGTGTAGAGTCATAATACTCTGGGGCATAAATGGTGATCTGTAGCTAGCAATGATATAGTGAGGAACCTTCTCTATGGTGACTTTCACATGGATGAACTCCATGGCATCATCCTGTTTAACCAACCCAGAAGTATGTTTGTCATTAACATAGATTTGGACACCTCCACGTTTTGCCCTAGTTTGTGCTGTTGTTAGTCCAAATATATGGAAGTCTATGTAACATTGCACTACTGGAGGACTTTCTACAGCTTTAAACCAAGTCTCGTCATGGCATAGATGTCTACATTATCAAAAATGAGGAGGGCTTAAAGGGTGTGGAGTTTTTTGTTTAGACTCCAAGCATTGATAGTAACACCTTAAGGTTGCTTGCAGTCTTTTTCATTTTTGTTGGTAGTTTTGTCTTTTTGTCATTGCTTAAAAAAAGCTTTAAGGGGGGCGGATAAAGTTTTAGTCAATATTCAAAAGCCAGGGGGGGGGGGGCAGAAGCAGCCCATCCTTGGCAAAGCAATTTCATGCATTGACCATGTTCTCCTATGCTGAGAGATATTGGATCTCCCTGAAGCAACACCAGAAACTAACCTAATTATTAATTAAAATCAATTAATTTATGTTCATACTGTGGCATCATCCTTGGTGAAGGTAGAATGCTTATCAGTGCAAGGATCATATCTGAGACACATTCAGAGACATCCATTATGCCTCTTTTCAAATAGTCCATTGAGACATGTCTCAGGTCATTTACACCCACATGGACTATAATAGAATTATATTGGTACCTGGGGTGCAGTGACTTGTGCGCATGTATGATACTGCAGATCCTGGCTTCACATAGGCAACTAAATGTTATCTTCTCCTTGTCTAATGCAGTGAGTGAGGCATCTGTTTGTCACATAATGGAGTCCACAATGACAAGAGTATTAGGTAAAGTGCACGCTTGCCTCATGTTTTTGGAGTGTGTTTTAGTGATTGCTGAGGAGGAATATTCTGGAGGTGTTTGAGATGTGGTGAGGTTTCTTTTAATTCCATCAACATAAGATAATCTGTATATGTGGTAAGCAATGTGTGAGTGAAGGATGCAGTGTGTATTCTTCACAACCTGATTTGTATGCAAGATTTTTGCCTCCAAGGAAGTTGTGTTATTCCTCACAACTATACAGATTTTCACAGAATGTCCAAATATTTTGCTCATATTTTAATCTGTTCCTCTTAAAATGTGTTTTTCTGACAAATTACTGGGATGATCTGAGGACTGAAGTCACTAAATAATTACATATATTTGAGTTTCAGACTTCAAATCCTTCATAAAATGTATGTAAAACAAATCTTGTTACTCTAGCAACTTTCTAAGCTTAAAAGAGTAATATTTAAAATATGTTCCTATCTTTGGCCCTTTGTCTCTCCATTGTTTCAGTGTTTGTCCAGATTTCTTCCATTGAAAGGCTGAGTGGTATGAGTTGTGTATTTACATCTCTTGCATACCGTGTTATAGTCTTTAATAGCTAGCTGGTTATCTGGGAACATGAGACAATTGGTACATTGCCTTAGTATGCACAAATCTGTGAAGCTGGCCACAGAGACATTTAGAAATTTAGACATTGCATATAATTTAGAAATTGCTTATCCATATTGTCCAGTCCTGTAATAGAGAGGGCTGTTTAGGATTAAGCATTGGATTTTAACAGGGTTATCCTGAGATAGTTTCTGGCATTAAGGGCAAGCTGTTATATAGTGCTAGAAGACGGTAGTGCTATCCCACGTGCAGACTAGCTGCTGTAATTTCCACACAATGCCACACCGCTTAACAGGTTTTGTACCTAATCTTAACCTTATAGGGAAATTTTACTGCCTAGGTGTTTGCTACTACATAGAGCACAGCTAAATGTCACTGCTTGGTGGGCAACTCTATGTAGCTTAATTTATAACAGAGAAAAAAAGCTTGAAAACTGATGCCTATGCCATCTTTCCAATAAACAACCATACTTTGAGTTCCCTGGTGTGCTTCTCAACTGAGAGAGCAGGTAAACACATTCTGCCACAAGATAGATAAAACTAGAACTTGTTAATGTAAAACCCAGCAAAAGCAGCTCTCAACTGCTAATTAGGCAAGAAACAACTGGGAAGATATTAAGTCCTTCGATAATTTAACCTTCTGCAAGGCAATCTGGAGGCAAACACAACTAGAAAAGCCAATAAATACAGAAATTACTATTTTTGCCACAATATTAAATAAATGCTTTAACAAATGTTCAAAAACAGTAGTGATCACTGTATAAACCAAGTACAAATGCAGTTAATCAAGAAAATATTCTTGTCTTAGCTTGGACGGCTCTGGATGCAGTTAAACGCTTGAGAAGGGTTGTGGAGTTCTGTCTATGTGAGACATATTTTCGACTGCTTCAAATGTTGAACAACATACGTCTTCAAAAGACCTTTAGTCTTTGTGCATTTCAGTCAAATGTCTTCCTGTAAAGTGATTAGAATCCTGTATGTTAATGAGGTGGTAGTGGCTAACTGTATCCAACAATAAAATGTGTTTTAGATGCAAGAGTAAAGAAAGAAGAAACTGAATCATGTTTTTGACTGCTTTTAAAATATATTTGCAAAAGAAGAGAACCTCCCTTGACTATTTACAGCATTTAAAACTTACAGGATGTATTTAGCTCACTTTAACTAATGTATTTTAGGAAGATAGACAGATGCTTTCTCTTGCTCACAGCTACTTGTGGACCAGTTTTATTCATGGACTGATCTCCAAGTGTCTGCATGGATACTCTACAATGATGACAATTACACAGGGCACTACAAGACTCAGGTCAGTGAAACAGGCTTGAGATGGCATGGCTGTACTGCAGTACATTACAGACCCATAGCTCTCTCACTCTCTCTCTCTCTGGCCATCTCTCCAGTTCTCATAATGGATCATTGTTATTCCTTTACTTATAGTTTCTGTTTTATGCTGATTGTAATGCCATCTTGCAGATTTTCATTGCTTTGCTTAGCATGCATCCAATGTAGAGAGACGAATAGTCTCACTTAGAAAATTTCAGAAAATCTAGGACTGCTGAAAGATATTAGAATAGGCCAAAGCTTTCACCACAAAAAATAAAATAAAAGTTCAGATACTCTTGGAATGACCCAGACCTGACAAGATAACCTCTGGGAAATCATTTATCAAAGACGTGGCTGATGTCAGAGCCCGAGCATGATGAAATGGTAATGGATTGACCCCCCCCCGCAGCCTGCCTATAGTCCGTTCCTCCTCCAACCACCCGAGTCATCTGAATAATTCCAGATGAAAGATAACTGTAATTTGCTGCTGGCAAATAACTTTGCATTTCTACAAATCCATTGCCAGCTGGCCTTTCAGAATAACTTGCCTGTATTACATTAACAACAAAAGAATAATGGTGAGCTGGTAACATTGCCATAGGGAATGCCTGGCAAACTGACGACAGCTTCATAGTTACTAGGCATCTCATCCAAAGAAGTGCATACGCAAGAGTGCAACCCCCCCCCCCTTATGCTGCGCAGTAGTATCAGCAATTGGTCTACCTATTGTGAAAACAAAACTCAAAACCTTCTGCACCAGAAGAAAGTGTGCTACCTGTTTCACCACTAAAAATGAAAAACACAGCTTTAAAACTCTGTGCATGACATTAACAAATTGCAATCCTCGGTGATTAACAAAAATAAAATAAAATTAGGGGAGACCTGGCAATTAGTGTGAAGGTTTAAGGCACTTGTCTGCCCATACCCATTACTCTGAGCAAATTCACTTAACAAGACAGTGCCCCTTACTGGGGCATTTCATATATACATACACATATAAGGAAGTTCTCCCACAGTGTCTAATTCTTGCTGCATTAACAGAAGGATCCTGAAGTTTTTTTTTATGCAATTTTTTTTTTTTTTTTTAGCAAAGCTGGGGTCCAAAGCCAACATGGGCATCCCTACTCAACACGGGTCTTAGGCAGCTGCCTAGGTCTCCTAGTGCTGGATCCATATTTTGCTGATGTCAATGTTTAGCACATTTTTATATATATATATATATATATATATATATATGTGTGTGTGTGTGTGTGTGTGTGTGTGTGTGTATATATATATATATATATATATATATGTGTGTGTGTATATATATATATATATATATATATATATATATATATATATATATGTGTGTGTGTGTATGTGTATGTATATATATATATATATATATATATATATATATATATATATATATATAAGCAGTTCTAGTTCATTATATATACATGCAGTCTTTCTTGAAATGTATTTCTCAATCCAGCCATCCATCCATACAAAACTACTGTGCTTTTGCATATATATATATATATATATATATATGTATATATATATATATATATATATATATATATATATATATATACATACATATATATATATATGATTACCCTTTATAATCTCGAAATACTAAAATCTTGAATTTCAGTATTTCAAAACCATAAAGGCAAATCCACAAAACACCAACAGCCCAAAACTGCGAAATTTGAAATCCCGAACACACAGCATACACTACACCACACATACAACACAATACCCACAGTACAAAACAAAACAAACACACAAAAACATAACACCACATATCCACAAACCTACACTACAAATAAGCACCCCCACCCCCCTACTTATATATACTAACTCCGAGATCGCACAAACAGGAAAAGAAAGTAAACTCACACCCAGACATTCTACAGTCCCTCGCACACACACATCACACATACACAAACACCAACACATCCAACACTTACACACTCATACTTTCCCCTGCCTACCCTAACCAACACGTACAACTTACAAACACACTCACATACACTCAAACTCCCACCCAATACCCTTTTAAAACACTCACCTTAAATTCCACCTAAATCCACACGATACCAGACACCATTCACACAAAACAGCGCACATAACATAGCGTAAAGCCACAACTGCAAATTTGAGATATTTGAATTCACGATTATGCACTTTCGCTATTTTAAAAATTCACATTTACGTTCTTGAGATACTGAAATTCAAGATTTCAGTATTTCGAGATTATAAAGGGAACTATATATGTATGTATATATATATATATATATATATATATATATATATATATATATATATATATATGTAGTCAGACATTTTCATCTTTCCACATCCATCCAAAATTCTGTGATTCCATCATCAGCATGTTTCCCTTTTTTAAAACTAACCTGTTGGTTAGATTTATATTGATCTGAAATACTCAATGTCAGATTTATCATGTAGCTATCATATGGCAACACAACGGCTCAGTGGTTATGTTATCTGTATATATCAATGCTCCATATCTGTGGTTTAATCTTGACCTCAGCTTACTGCATGTAGAAAGCATGTTTCTCCTGTGTCATGTGGCTTTTCTCTGGATTCTCCAGTTTTCTTCAAAACACATTGGATATTTACCTCTCTCTCTTTCTCTCTCTCTCTCACTGTCTGTCTGTCTGTCTGTCTGTCTATCTATCTATCTATCTATCTATCTATCTATCTATCTATCTATCTATCTATCTATCTATCTATCTATCTATCTATCTATCTAATCTATCTGTCTATCTGTCTATCTATCTATCTATCTATCTATCTATCTATCTATCTATCTATCTATCTATCTATCTATCTATCTATCTATCTATCTATCTATCTATCTACCTTGCTAAGATTTTAGAGCAAAGAGCAACACACACTCTCCAATGAAACTTAACTGTCAGGTATTCTTAAATAAAAGTAATTTCAAATGATAACCATGATATTCAAACACTACTCTGATGTAAAATATCCTAGAAAACCTGAAAATAAGCAAGCATAACACAACAGATCTGCCTAAAGCTAACTCAGTCCATTTAAATGATTAATACATCACTGAATCAATGAAAAAAAATCTTTAGCATTAGTTTTCAGGGGGGAAAGAATTGGCTAAACAGAACCCAATGTGTTCCAGCAATTCCCGCAATGCTGAAACACTGCTATGGGCTTTAACATGGTTCTTGCAGATACAGCAACATCTGTTCTTCCAGGACCAACACTACCAAGAATTGACCATCACAACTTTGGTAACAATCATCATTGACTTCAGTTCTACATTTGAGTTACATTGTACCACATGTACGCATTACACCATTCCAACTTTCAACACTCTCTCCTCAAATCTACATGTCCGTCTTCAAATCTTCCAAGAACAAGTGCTCACGGCTCTAGCCAAAGTCAAGAACATTACTGCTATGAGGGTCCATAAGATACCAAGCTGCTTACTGATTAGTCTGAAATATGACTTGTCAGACCAACTATAGATGTTATCAAAATCAGCCCCCAAACAGGCTTCATCACAGATAAATGAAGGACAACAACATTCATCCCATTGCTAAAGGTGGGGAATCAATAGACCCAGGTAATTGTAAACAGTTAAGCCTGATGAACCTCATCTGCAAGGCTATGGAAAGGATAATTATGGAATGGAATTAATAAATAAGGGCAACCTACAAACTCCTGACCCAAACTAGTTCAGATTTCTCCAGTGCAGATCCATCCTACTTAACCTGGTTGACTTCTTTGAAATAGTTACTGAAATAATGGATAAGGGCAAATCAGTACACACTGCATATCTAGACCTCACAAAGGCACTCAACATTATCCCATATCCAAGTAGCATGTACAGACTGCCTCAGCTAAATGTACATTCCTGTGTAACTCACTGGATAGCAAATTGACCTCCAAATATAATCCAAGAAATTAAGCAGGTGGAACTACCTCCTCTAAAAGATGTACCACTAGTGGTGCACCCCAAGAGTCAGGTCTTAGGTCATTCCTGTTTGGTATTTAGATCTTGGACATCGACGTAGACATTAAGTGTTTATGGCTGACCAAGTCTGAAGCAGACTGTAAACTTGCTGCCATCATAAACACCCGCAAAAGACTCCCAAGTGTTCAAAGACAGCCTTTCCCAAACAGATATCTTTTGTCAAAAGCATGGACTATAACTGAATAGCAAGTATAGCTGTATCCTTTGGCAAACACAATGTCCCTTGTAACTGTCACACTGACAGTGCTCCATTGAAAGATGGTCAAGTAGTTAGGGATATTTGAACCAATGCTGACAGTGAACTGTCCATCGATCACCATGTATCCACTATCTTACAAAAGTCATTTTTCAATCCACAGCTTAAATCAGAAGATATGGTGTCCTAGTTCAGAGATGTTTCATTCAACTGTAGTCAGCTCTCATCAGGCCGACCAATGAATATAATGCCCATATCACTTGTAACTGTCCAAACACTTGACACAACTGGAGTGACCACAATGATATCTCACTAAAACACTACAATGCCTGGAATCACAAAAACTATACAGACTGTCCCAAAGCCTTATTCCTCTTCTCAGTGTTATACAAGCCACTAAGAAGTGACCTCTGCCTTGTGTAGAGCCTTAGCAGACCCTGACCTGTCAGACCTATAACACATTTGCAAGTGCAGTGTCGGCATGAAAACTGCTCAAGGGATCTTAATCTCTTTTGTAATATAAACAGCTCGTGTTGGAGGGATAAGTACATATCACAAAGAATACCTCTTCTGTGCAACCTTCTTCCATGCTACATAAAGCAAAGCCCTTCTCTTACTCTATACAAATGTTATTTGGATGAATGGATGGCAAACTGCAAATTCAAGTTAACGGACCTATGCATCTTTGTTATGACTTATTCGTATGCAAACTATAATGGAAAAAACTACCATGAGAATGTGAGGCTAGGCTTCTTAAGATCCTCACAGATAAATATCCTAGCAAGTACCTATGAACCTACATGGAGTGTACACACACAGTTATATATGCAAAATGTATACATATATAGAATAAATCATTGCATCAAGTGCAATTTCCCTTAGGAACACACAGAGACCACAATCAGTCTACGGCTGGTTTCTCCCTCTTTCTCCAGATCCCCAATAAGACAACTCACTGGCACAGCTACGGAGTTGAGATCTCAGCTGAGTGGCCAAGCCAAGACCTCCAGAACCCTCTCTGTCCAACCAGTGCTTCATGTCCCTGCCCAAGTAGCTGACACACACACATTTTGAGGTTTATTTACACACACACACACACACACACACACACACACACACACACACACACACACACACACACACACACACAAACACACACTCACCTGGGAAAGGCTGGCAAAGGTTTACTAGCTTTGCCGCCTTTTGACCAGACTATAACCTCATGTGGTAGTTTGGAACCCTTGTTGTCTCCAGACAACTTACTGCTGGCATTCTGTCATTCTCACTTACTGGCTCTTCCACCTTTTTTTCCCCACCTTGCCTCCATAGACATCTATATGCTACATGGCCCCACTGGTTACATTTAAAACATGTAATCCTTGATCCTGGCTATGTACCTGACCTAGTGGCTTCCCCTGCTACTGGCAGACTCTGTTGGGGTGGTTTAGGCTGCCCACCATGGGTTCACTCAGACCTGTGAGCAGCACTGAGTATCTCTTTCCTGTGCAGTGATGCCCGGCTTGCTAGGTACAGGTCTCCCTTTTTTCCCAACTCATCTGCAGTATTACATTCTCTATCTGCCAACCAGATTCTCATGTCCTCAGGCAAAGTGGTAAGGGCTTGTTCCCTCACCAAAACGTCTGCCAGCCCTTCAAAAGTGGTGACCTGACACCTACTCACCCACCTATTAAAATAAGTGCTTAACTCAGCAATACATTCGCACACACTTTCATCTGCCTTGCATTTATGCTCACAAAACTTTTTTCTATAAGCTTCAGGTGTTAACTTAAAACACTCTAATAAACAATTTTTTAACTGTATTATTATTTAAGCAATCAGTATCAGACAATTTAGAAACAGCAGTTGCAGATTTACCATGGAGTAAGGTGGTCAGGAACTGTACCCAGAGCCCTTGACCAACATTATACTGTTCACATACCCTTTCAAACATATGAATAAAACTATTAAAATTATCACCCTCTGTAAATTGTGAAAGAAATGTACTGACCTTTATTGCTTCTGGGGTTCGGTTATTCCCTTCCCAATTACATCCATGACCCTGGCAAAAAGTCAGCATCTCCTTTTCATGTTACCTCTGGCTGTCATTTTCTTCAGCTTCCAGACCTGCTGATTCTAATTCCATTTGTTTCTGTTTTTCCTTTTCTTCAGCCTCCAAACATTAGTTTCTCATATTCTTCAGCCTGTAAACACCACAGTTTCTCATTTCCTTCAGCCTCTAAATGCAGTAGACTCTATGCTGATTCTACCCCCAATTGTTTGGCCTCCAGTTCAAGTCTCTTTAACTCCAGATGAATTTTTAAGTCCTCTGTGGAAAGGTTGAACTGACTATTTTCTGAGAGTTGTACATCCCCAAGACCAGTCTGGTTGTCCACTTGGTTGCTGGTCTGTTATGCAGCTGTGACTAAGGCGGTAAGCATTTTTGATTTAGTCAGATTGGCATGCACCAGTCTCTTGGCTTGGCACATCTCAGCCAAATGGCTCCTTGTCAGCTTGGCATAATCCTCTGCTGACATCCTTGCCTGCTCTCCCTGGCTAAGCTAACAAAAAAATAGATAAAACTTTTGTGATATGAAACTCTGAATGTCTACCATGTGGCTGCTTGACAGTACAAACACCTTCTTTAGAGACTAATGTTTACAGGCTACAGGAGTTCAATATCCACACCACTAAATCCCAATATGTGGATATCCCACCACTGCCAACCAATAATGTGATGCCCCACCCGTGGACCAGTAATCAAGGTGCTTCAGTCCTCACCACTGGCACCAGTGGGGGACATACACTGGGAGGATACCACATACATAGCCAGTATTACCAGATACTGCTCTCTGCATCAAGTCCAATTTCCCCTAGGAGCATACAGAGAACACAATCAGTACAGGGATGGTTTCTCCCTCTTTCTCCAGATCCCCAGCAAGACTCCCCACTGGCACAGCTATAGAGTTGAGATCTCAGATAAGTGGCCAAGCCAAGACCTGCAACACCCTCTCTGCCCAACCAGAGCTTCATGACCCTGCCCATGTGGCTGATGCACACACTCTTTAAGGTTTGATTTACACACACACACACACACACACACACACACACACACACACACACACACACACACACACACACACACACACACACAGGTTTACTGGTTGTGCCGCCTATTGCCCAGACTATAAAGTAGTTATCATTGCCACCAGCCAACTCCTTATCAGTTACTTTAAGACCTTAACAAAGGCTGTCCAATCTTCTGTGTAATATTAATATTAATATTTTTACAAATGGTACTTTGACTAAGAGCAAGGCTATTAGGAGTGGCCCACACAGTGTCACCAAATAAATATGCAAGTACTCTCAAAACATACACATCTCTAGACAGATCAGACACACTGATAGGTTTAAATGTATTTAATAATAAATAATAAAAGAACAAGAAAATACTTAGTATATATTCATAGTAACACTGAGTTCAAAATCACAGGACATATTTAAAACAACATTGCAAGATGGTCTCAAATAAATAAAGAAACATATCTAAACTAAGCTGTGTTATATTCCTAACTACATCTAAGAGAATTATACTATATCCTAGAAACTTACTTGGAACAAGGCAGATGCTGTGGTGAATGGTTCTTGTTGTTGTCAGCTGCAAGACAGAATACAGAATGCACTGTGTCTCTCAGAGTTGTCAAACTAAAATCTCAAATATTACTGCTGGGATAGTTTGCAGAGTGACATAATATCTTGTCATCTGACTCTATCCCAGGTGAACCCCCCACTGCTGGAAGCTGGCAGTATTTAGCATCTACCTGTGAAAATAAATAGACTTCAGATCTTTGACAGATACAGAAAGTCGTAAAACAATTGCATTCCTTCATATTTTCATAGGTAAGTAATTAGTTCACTCCAAAGACAAGAAATCTTCTTAGCACAGACATTATGTCTCCAGCCTGGTCTATAAAGTAATTTAATTTCAACTATTTTTCTGAAGTTAACCTCCTGTATTCCAGTTTCCACTGTTAAATTACTTACATTTAAACACTTACAATACTTTTTCTGTTCTATTTCAGTAGGGCATACTGTGGTTACATTTTAAGCACAAGCACTTTATAAAATCCCTTTTTAACACACGTCTGTACAGACCAGTTTGATATACACATGACATACAGTTCTAATACATTCCTAACACAATCATCTTATATAGATCATGTTGGTATTCACAAATGACATATAATTATTTACAAAATTCCAGATAGTTGTGCTGGCAGTATCTCCCTTTGTCACACATATTCAAATAGTGGCTGTGGTACAGTAACCATTCAGGATTAATACTCAAGAGCTAATACATTGACCAATGGAAACTGTTGCTAGAGAGCTTTAAATAAAACAGAAACTTAGATAAACCTGATTGCTGAAACTTTAACAAATTGTTAGACATTTGGTACTGCTAAAACTTGTTGCATAAACAATCAGTTGAGTGACGGATTCTATCTGTACCATCTAAGCCTGCATTTTAAGTTGTTGTGTTCATTGAGTCCCTGCATTGCTTCTGCATTGAGTAGAAGTTGCCATTTGAGTTTTTTAACTTCTAATAAGGCATCAGAGTCTCCAACAAAAGGTACGATCTGTTTGAGTACAAAGAATTTGAATGAACCATTGTTCCACAGTGCTCTGGGTTTGGCAAGAGTATTCTTGTAATCCATGTGATTTGTTACTCGTGTGTGTTCCTTGATCTGGTGTTATAATTTTCTACACATCTTGCCAATGTAGAAATTGTGGCATTGTGTGCAAAAACACCATAAACAATATTGGTACTATGATAATTGAAGCTACCTGGAACTTTAATGGTAATGTTTCAATGAGTGAACATATAATAATCAGCTTGGTAAATATATTTGCATGCTACACATCAGCCATAGGTTGACATACCTTTGTTAGCTGGGCTAACTGGAAAAGCCAGTTTTAATACATCATGGTGGTATTTTTCAAATGAAAACCTAAGGGTTTTGGTCCTTTTGTAGGTAAAGGTGCAATGGTTGCCTAGCTTTTCAGAGAGTTCTTTTTTGCTAAGTATAACATCCCAGTTATGGGAAAGAATGTTCAATAAATGAAGCATGGCCCTACTTACTGGGAGGGGAAAAATAATGGTGAAATTGTTTCTTGAGGAAACCTTGGGCTTACTAGTTAAGCCGGCACAAAGAATCAGTTGAATTTGGTGGCCTGCGCTTGGCTGAATTCACTGATGGTTATGAGGTAATTCCTGGCTGTAAAGTGGTGCTGTAAAAATATTAAATAATTGCTAATGATTCTGGACAAGCAAATGAACTGACCACAAACAATATTGGCTTTCATGAAGGTGGGTGCTGGTTTGTGTACTCCAGGAAATTATTCCCGTAGATTTTCTTCCTGTAAATAGTGGAGCTGAAGCTCAGTCTTTTGGGGTTAAGTGAGACTGAAAGATCAAGGAATTGGACCTGTGTGCCTATGCTTGAAATGGAGAAGGATAAGATTTCAGTACTATTAGATATGGCATGGATGAAAATATCCAGGTCCAAATGAGACCCTTGCCAAATGAAAAAAATATCATCAATAAAGCTCATTTGTTTGAAACCTAGGATATGTGCTAGAGTCTCTGTTTCCCATGTGTTGAACACTATATTAGCATAGGCTGGGGCCATTATGGCACCCATGTCTACTCCTCATACCTGTTGGAAAATGTCTCCATTAAAGTAAAAAAAAAATGATTGGATAAGATAATAGAGATGAGTTCAGAAATGGTGCTGATTTTAGATTTCTTGAGCTTGTTATTTTTAATATGGAATTTATGTGTGAGGTATAAACCTTCTTTATAATGTATACTTGTACACAGTTTAAAACACTCAAAAGAGTGTAAACAAACTGAATAAAAGAAAAAAAAAGAAATAACCACCGGCAAACATAGAACGGACTCGAGTTTTAATAAAACAAGTGGGACATATTTTACACTAAGCACTTTCACCCAGTTTTCTTAATGGGCATCTTCAGAGTAAAGCCTTAACATAAAAACAGTCATTAAATAGTAGTACATCATGTGATATCCATTCATTCAACCATTAAGCATTAACGAAACATAGTGAAGTCTATAGTAGTAACCGAGCGAAAGCGCTTGTTGTACTGTGTCTGTGGCCATTTAATTAAAAGTTTATCTACTGATTTTGGTTTCCTCGTCTGTGGATTTTAGAGTTTTTTGATCTTGTTTCGATTTGGTGGTTTTTCTAAGCCTACTTAAAAACAATTGATAATAATAATAATAATAACCATAAATGGAGAACAATACATTAAATACTTTCAAATATATAAAACAAACACATAGAAATGTTTTGCCCTATAAATAGTTTTAACAGTAAACTATCCTAAACCAACATTACTAATTAAAACTAAATTATAATATTACAATTTAGATGCCCTAAGCTTCAAGACACTATTCAAAGAGCAATTTTCGTTAATACCCAGTATATTAATAGGATTTAATCGTAATTGCCATTCTAACTCTAATGTCTCTAAATTTGTTTTCACATTACCTCCCCTTTGTGTAGGGATTATCTGATCTGCAATAAAAAACATGAAGTTTTTAAAATTTTCACATAGCAGACTGTGAGTGTAAAGTGCATTTTACTTCTTATTATTATTTATATTCCTAACATGTTCGGCTATTCTCTCTTTTAATTTCCTAATAGTTTGTCCTATATAAAAAGCCAAACATGCTGTGCAATTCACAATATATACCACAAATCTTGTATTAAAGTATATAGAAAAGACACTTACATGACTTCCCTTTTATACTACAGTACTTGCCATCCACCACATCAGATGAAAAGTGCTGTTAAGGGACAAATGGTGAGGATCTCTAGGATGAGTAGTGACAATGGGAATTTTGAACTGGAAATATATAAATTGATAGGGATGTTCAAAGAGAGAGGATACCCTAGTAAACTGCTTGTGAAAATTAGAAGCAAGATTTTGAAAAAATAGAAGGATAGGTTCACCCATATACTATTAACTAAGGTAGGGACCTCTATGGATTCTAAAATACAAATTCAACATGAGAGGAACTTGGTACTTCCATACAACATGGAAACACAGTACCTTAAGGATGTTCTAATCAACTATTGGGATTGGTTTTTGACAAACAGATGAAACAAATCTTAGGCAAGGGACCGAAAGTTACTTATAGTAGGGGGATGAACATGAAAATGTGTCTTGAGAGAAACACTGACAAAGAAATGAAGAGGTACAGATCTAAAATGTCTAAGTGCAATATATGTAGGACTTGCAAATATATAAATGAAAGCCCTTATGCGATGGTAAAAAATTATGGTCGTAGTATTTCATGTGCAGGTTTTTGTAACTGTAATACAAGATTTGTGGTATATATTGTGACTTGCACAGCATGTTCGGCTTTCTATATAGGAAAAACTATTAGGAAATTAAAAGAGAGAATAGCCAAAGAGCTGTGTGACTGGTTAACTGTTGAAGAGGGACAGCCTTTATAGGAGCTCTGTATGACTGGTTTGTGCTTTTGGAGAATATCTGAACATGTTAGGAATATAAATAATAATAAGAAAGAAAGAAGAACTTCTCCTCTTGTGGGCTACCTCATCAAAAATAGGTTTTAAGAATTCTTTGGGGTACCCCCGCTTCGAAAACATGTTCAATAACATTTGACATTCATCAATGAAAGTCACCTCATCATAAATCATTCTTGCCAGTCTGACCAGTTGGCCTTTCACCACTGTTTTCTTCTGACAATAGGAGTGGTGGCTATTAAAATGTAAAATTGTTGATATCCACCAACCCCCATTTGAGTAAAATATCGGGGGATAAACCAACAGTGATTTTATAGGAAAGATCTTTCTTTTAAACAACTGTTGGAGAATAAACAGGAAAATGGGAGTGGTGGTGGGGTTTTGGATGGAATGCAAAAGTGTGGCTGTTGTAAAATGTGTCCCTATATTTTAGTGGGGGACCAGTTAATTCTTAATGGTTATAAGGTTATTATAAAAGGAAAATATAACTGTAATACTAAGTGACTCATATATGCCGCCAGCTGTTTTTGACTGTTCAGCATATTATATTGGTAAAACCATTAGAAGAGTAAAAGAAAGGGTGTACAAACATGAGGGGGACATTAAAAATAGAAAAGATACTAATGCACTTTATAGACACGTGGAAAAAAATCCTGGACATAGATTTGGATATTTTGTGATTGACCAACTTAAAAAGGATGACAGGGGTTTAGTTATTGAGGAGCACTTAACTAGTTAGAGAACTGAAATAGCAGCTCAGGCTCAGTGCTTTTAATGAACCTGGGCTAAATGATATGTGTTCTATTTCATCTATTTTATTCTTAAAGAATTTAGAATGCTAAAGTGTCTTGCAACAAAGGGAATTTTTAAAGTTTTAAATTAATATTTATTAGTACTAAATGAATTGGATAATTGTCGTGTGACTTTCTAATTGATATTTAACTGTTCTGGTTGGGCATTTGCTTAGTTCTGATGATGTCCTGATGGATGACAGTGCTAAAATCTTTTCAGTGTGCTGTTTTAAAGTGTAGCTGCTATTTGTGTTTATTAAAGCTTTTTTACTGGCTTTCGACTCTGTTTCATGCAATTTTACTATCTAGACACTCTAAGCCATGAAGAATTATGATCATCACTGGTTAATGACACATTTTCTGGGACACCCTGACATCCTTCACCTTGCATATGATGCTACTTCCAACCTTGACCCCCTTGCAGAAACACCTGCCCAAATCATTTACGCACAGATGCTACAGTACATAATACAATATGACATTCTGTCTGAAAAACTGGATGGTTTCAAGGCCACATTTAATAGCTTCACTGTTGTGTTCACTCTGATTAATGAAATCTATACAAATATTTCAGATGAGAAGCTAACTGGTCCTCTTAACTGACATTAAATGAGCTTTCTAGTGTGCTAACCATCCCAGTCTTCTCTTTAAGCCAAAAAAGTACAGATTTGCCAGTGAGGTCTGCTCTTGTTTAAAGGTTACCTTTTTGATAGATCCTTTGCACTGAATCCTTACATCTCCACATTATGAGAGGTAGTGTTCCATATTTGGGAAATGGAAGGCTGAGTCTTATGTGTCTGACATTCCCAATAAAAGATATAATTTTAGAAAATAAGAACACAAAGCACAAAAATACAGTATTAAATACAGACATAAAACACTCAACATAGTATCAAAGAGACCTAACAACTGCTATAAATTATTAAACAATAAGGGTTTTGGTGTTTTTATGTCATATACATATTTTTTAACCACGTGGCTTATGGCAAGCACATTTTTTTATTTTTACCTGTCAGTACTGTTCATTTGTCACAAACACTTGCCTTTCTTTCATTGCATATAAAGTACTTATTTTAATTCATACATTGTGTTTAGCTTCTGTAGCTGCATTCTGAATGTATTACCTATAGTTACTTAATGCATTTAATGTTGTCACTGCTCTTAGAAATGTGATGTCATCAGATTAGTCATATTGTTTATGTTGAAAAGGATGTAATAATCAAACTTTCTTATCTGTAGTGCTTTTTATTTTGAATTAATTCATCTGATGTGAGTCCTTCAGCTGTATTGTATTGTTTATCCTGTAGTCAGAAATACATAATAGAAATAGAAATGCTTCGGATCTGGGTTGTTATCAGATGTCTTATTATTCTGCAATAATCAGGGCAGCAGTATTTTTTATCACTGTTTAGCAGTTCTGCTTGGGCCCTGGCCTTTTTCCTAAATATGTAATTATTAAATTTATGACAAAACACACACACACACACACACACACACACACACACACACACACACACACACACACACACACACACACACACACCTATACTGTT
>NC_056751.1:212624466-212854466 GCF_019279795.1 Protopterus annectens
AAGGTATAAAGATTCTATGGAGGGTGCCCAGTTTCTGACTTATCTAGGCAAATCTGACATTTTCATCAGTGACAAATCTTAACAGATTACGGTCTGTAACTATTTCTATGTTTATTGTTTGCTGGTGTAATTAGGAAAGATTGCTTTGGTTGTTATATAGTTTTGGAGTAAAGAGCATTTATTTTGTTTCATTAAGGTTAAGGGACAGACATACAATTTTTCCGCAGGTTTCTACAGAGGTAAAAGAAGTCTGGGTAAATTCCTAGAGTTTTAGAGAGTTGGGACTGCACATATTAATGCTGAGTCACTTGTGTATTGGACAATGTGTTGTGTTGCAGTATGGAGCTTATTTATAAAGATGTTAAAGAGGAGTGGTCCGAGGACTGACCCTTGTGGGAATAGTATAGTGACTAGTTCAAAGGGGAATAATCCTGGTGAGATCTGTCAACTTGTTTTCATTCAGGCAGGTAGCTAAGGAACCATGCAAGGGAGTACTAAGGGAGTCCAATGGAAGCGGATTTGTAGAATAAAAACCGATTGGATACTGTGTTAAATACTTTGAATGTGTCTAAAAACACTATTGACACAAGGTTGCCATGATTTCTAAGTTGATTTACTGTATTACTGTTAGGGCAGTTGTACTGTGATGGGTCTGAAACCATGTTGTGTTTTAGAAAACAGCTAATTGGAGCTGAGATACTGTATGAGTTTTGATGGATTTTTGAAAGTGAGGCAGGATTGCTATGAGTCTATAATTGTTCAAGTCACTTGATGTACCCCCTTTGTGTAATGTAATAATATAGAAATATTTCCGGATGGCAGGAACATAAAGTTCAGATATGGACCAATTTATCACTATACAGACAGGGAACAGAGTAGCATCAGCAGATACTTTTAAATATTTTGATGGGAGTTTGTCAGCAATCAAGCTGGTGGGTTTCAATATAATTAGAAGCTTTTGTATAGTAGAGGTAGGCATGGGGATACAGTTGAAGTGGTATGAGATATTTTGTTTGTTGACAAGAGAGATACAGAAGTGGCACTGTTAACTAAGGACAGTATGGTCTGTATAAAGTAGCTGCTGAACTTGGGCAGGGGTCTGCAACCTATGGCTTTTCCACCCCTCTGCAGAGGCTCCCTGTAGCTTTGAAAAGTAATGGGCACTCTGTCGCTCAACACACACACACACACACACACACACACACACACACACACACACACACACACACACACACACACACACACACACGCGCGCGCGCGCGCGCGCACAATGAGAGCAATCAAGCAATCCCAACAAAAAGAACAAAAATAGGGACAGATTTTAAATATTGCTCTTATAAACTTAGTTGTTTTATATTTAGTATAATAACTATATACAAAACTTTATATGCTATTATCTTCAGGGGTCAAACAGGTTTTCTGGCTCCAGATGAAATTTATTTGGTGGGAGAGGGGCCAAAAATTACACTTTTGATAGTGAAGGTTGCAGACCCCTGAACTAGGAGAAGATTGATTTAGTGTAATTACCAGTTGTTGGGGAAGGAGTGGTTGTTTGGTGGGGGTATCGTAACCTTTTTAGGGATGACCTGAAAATGTGAAGTTTTTTTTTATGTTAGTGTTGACGGTTATTATAGAAGCGTTTTTTTTTTTTTTTTTCTAGTTTGATATGGAGTTTAGTAAGGTTTCTTAGATGTCTAAATACCTGTATTGAGTTTTGAGTCTTATGTTTACAACTTTCTTTCCATGCTTTGCCACATTATAACATTAGTTATTTTGTTTCCTTAGTTAGCCATGGTGCACAGTTGGATTTGACTCTTTTATTGTGGACTGGTGAGAAATCATTAAGGATTCTTAGGGAAATGTCATTGAAGTGGGAGACTGCAGATTCTAGAGGCATGCATTTTGATATGTTCCAATTATTCTGAGATAGTGTTTTAATAAAGGTGTCTTTAAGTTGATTGAATTTCATATTTGGTTGTATGTAATTTCTTTGTCCTGGCTGTTATAGCTTCTAATGGCATATGTTGGCAAATGATCTCTTACGGTGTCTAGCAGGCATTCATCTGCAATTATTTTGTCAGATTTATTGGTGAGCACTCAGTCTAAGATTGATTGCCTGCCGGAGTTTTTATCTCTTCTAGTAGGCGATGAAATTAATTGAGTAATGCATATAAATTTATGTGTCTTGTTGGGACAGCACTGTTTTTCTATCTGTGTTTAAGTATTACTCAGATAAGGGTTTCATACTGGATATTATGAGACATCCAATAAAGGAGAATTTCGGCAGTATTGATGTTGTCACCTGGTGGGACGTATAAAGCTGAGATACAAATTGTTTTTCTATTATTCATTTTTAGTGTTGTTAAATTGATTTCTGCATTGATAAATGTTGGTATCTCTTGTTTATGTATAGTCATATTAAGGAATTTTTACAGAAAACTGCAATACCTCCTACATGCTTGTTAATCCTACCAATACACATTATATTAAATCCTGGAGGAGGTGATATGGGTATTTCTGATTTTAGCCAGGGTTCTGTGGTTTAATTTAAAAGTTTTATTATTTTAAGTTTAAAGGTTGAATGATTGGTCACTTTTCTTTGCCATGTCTGAAGGCAAATATTTGAACTCCAAAAGTTTTCTTCAATGGACATGCTTAATAGAGTTCTTTGATGTCAGGGAATGGAATATGCATCACTGTCATTGTCATATTTATCTCTTATACTGTGAAATGTATTAATAAGACAATCAGTGACAGAGCCTCACTGTCATAAAATTTGTCATAGTCCTTCAGCAATGGGATCTGGTCACTGAAACAAACAACAAAGCAACTGCGAAGCATTTCAGAAATGAGAACTTCCCAGAGGTCAAAAAAAGAATGTGAACAATACTTCTTTAACTCCCATCTTACAAGAATAAAAGGAGATCTCATTCCACAACTAATGCTTTAAATTAAAACACTTCTACTTCCTGATACTTCAAAACACAGCACAGTAATAGATCCAAAACCCGAAAAGAGCAGCAAACAAACAAATCACTAAAGCGAAGTAGAACAAGTGGGAAACAACCACAAGAGGTACGCCAAAATACTATAAGGCACAACGATAATCCAAAAGCAGTAGGAAGCACAAAAGAACAGTTTATTTAACGTCTCACAAGTAAAATCACGTTTTCGTTGCCCATGCAACTTCTTCAGAATACAATAACAGAAACATTGCATATCCTAGTTCTTATATAACATTGAGTAAATTGATTTAGTCAATTAATATGTTAATTGATTCCTTGTTAAGTCTTAAAGAAAAATATATATTTCATGAATAATATCAATACAATTATAGAAAAACATATTTCACAACATAAAAGATTTCCTTAAAACAATACCTAGATGCTTAGTATATACACTGAATATTACATTATAAAATTTATACAATTTAAAAACTTTTCTACAAAATAAAATATATAAACATTTATTAATTAGTTTGTTTGATCACCATAATGTTAAATGCATCATGTTAAACCATTTGTTTGTTTATTTTATTTTGTATTGTAATATGATATATGAGTAAATACCATTCTTGATTGTATTAATTTGTTAGATAACTTAAAAATACATTTAGAACTACCTTATAAAAGTCACAGTATTTCTGCTCTAAGCTTCAGATAAGGCATGATTGAAATAAGGTCATTTAGACCAGGTGCTTTATTCGAAGCAAGTAGGATTTGCCAGCGTGTCTCCCTGTGTGCCAATTTGGCCTGCCAGTTTCCCCCCCTAGAGCCTTTTTCCACAGATTCCAAGACATAAAACATGAAAAAGGCAGACTGACACACTAAAGTATGCTTATAAAGTGCATTAGTATTTATCTGCCTCTGGATATCATATAGGTGTTCATATATGCGTCTCTTGAGCTGTCTTTTGGTCTTGCAGACATAAAATGCCGGACAAGACCTACAGACAGCCAAGTAGACGAGTCCTGCCGAGTTACAGTTGTAATACTTTTGTGAATAGATCTTTCTATCCCTACTTTCCAGATAAAGATGTTCCTGATTGATGACATGCTTGCACTGTTTGCAGTGCCCACAACGAAAAGTACCCTTTCTCATAGAATTATGGTTACTTGAATATGAATTTTGTTTCAAAAGATTTTTTATATTGTGTCCTCTTTTGTAAACTGTGTTGCAAGTCATATCCTTAAGGTTTTTCAAGTCTGTAAGATCCTGAAAACTCTCCATTTCTTTCTCAATAATGTACCTAATATGCCCAGCATCTTGACTAAAGGCAGTAACAAAAGTCAAATGGGAGTTTGAAGGATAAGTAGTAGATGGCATGTTTTGTACAGATATATCAACCGTCCCCTTTCCCAAGATCGGAAAAAATCTAGATTTTCTAGCCAGGCTGACCTCTTCTCTAACTGATTTTATTAGCGGTAAAGGGTATCCTCTTTCTAAAAACATCGAACACAGTTTTTTCACATTCAATGTTAAAAATTTTATCTTCCGAAGTCATACGTGATACCCTAACAAACTGTCCCTTGACTATTGACTTTTTATGAAACTTTGGGTGGGAACTGGAATAGTGAAGATAACTGTTTGCAAAGGATGGTTTTCTATATACCTTAGATCCAAAATTGTTAACATGTTTATATACTGTTACATCTAAATAATTGACTTCATGTTGTGAAATTTGATACGTGAATTTTAGGAAGTCAGTAGTAGAATGAAGATAATGAACAAATTCTTCTACGCTTTCCCTTGATCCAGTCCAAAAGATACAAATGTCATCAAGAAATCGGGTGTAGTGAATCCAATACTTTGAGTATTCACAATCTAAAACAAATTTACTTTCCCATACAGAAAGGACCATATCTGCATAGGTCGGAGCACAATTTGCTCCCATAGATACACCCGAGGTCTGTTGGAAATATTCGCCATCAAAATATACGTAGTTATACTTCAGTACCATCTCCAATAGATGCATAACCATCACTACGTCATTGTTGGTAACGCCTACACATGTCCAAAGGACCTCTTCGATCCATGCCAAGCCTATTGAGGAAGGGATGACTGAGAAAAGATCCACCACATCTATGGTGACAAACAGTAGATCTGGTCTAAACAAGTCATCAGTGACCCCTCGTAAGAATTCCCATGAATCTTTCAAAAGATGTTGTTTCTTGCCCCATAGCTGCTTAAGTTTCCAGTCAAGAAATTTTGAAAGATTGTGGGTCTTAGACCCTTGCGCAGCTACAATGGGTCTAAGTGGGGGGTCCAAAGCATTTTTATGAGTTTTTGGCACTCCAAAAATGGTAGGAACTTTTGGATGTAAATTACTAAGAAAATTAAAAAGATCCTGCTCAATGACATCTTGATCAAGAAGGTCCTTGATAGCCATGTCAATCATTTTATATGACATGTGTACCTCGTTCAGGGAAACAATAGTATACTTAGTAGTGTCATTCAATAGTGTATTCATTTTTGCCTCATACATGATTTTGTCCATGACCACTGTGCCTCCACCCTTATCCGGTTGCATAATCCGGACAGAATTATCAGCACATAGATCATTAAGAAGGGCATTTTCTGCCTGTGTAAGGTTAGATTCCTTGTTAAACCTGCCCACTTGGCTACGTCTGGTTTGAATAATCCTATTCTCCAGGTTACTTATTTGAGGATGCAATGGGGGGTTAAAGGTACTAGATTTTTTTAGCATCAAACAGGGGGCCATACTTTCAAATCCAAGAATATGCTGGAGGTTAAGTTTGCACATGAAGAGTTTAACATCTAAAATAGTGTTGATAATATTGTAACTACGACTTGGTACAAACTTAAAACCTTTCGTAAATAAAGAGAACCAAAGTTCGTTAATAACTACATGACTGTAGTTATAAATATGGTATCCCTTAAAAGTGTGTTTGGAATAATTTCCAAGTTCACTAATCTCAATGTTCTTGTCCTTTACCATTCCTGATTCTGTTCCCTTCTCCACCCCCTGTTTTGTCTCTCGCCATAATGGGGAGAACGTGGTGCTGGATAATGCTGTTGATCCTGTTGTTTGTGATTCTGCTGGCGAAGACGTTCTGATCTCCTGGGTAAAAAACCAGGGTCAGAATTTGTCTCGTCATCAAAAGGCTGTAGAAATGGAGGGGAAGAAAATTCCTGTCTAGGAGGCTGTATATCACGTGTATTAGTTGTATCCCTATACACTGGCTGATGTGTTACTCCACCCCTGGAATTTGGTGGATTGGGACTAAGAGTTTGAATCTGTTTTTGATACCAAGTGAACTATATATGGTTGACAGAGTTAAGATGCTTATAGGATTTGTCAGTGGCCAATACTATACATATGTTGTATTTTATTAATGCTTATAAGACAATATTTGATCTAGGTTTCTATTAATGTTTCTAAGTAAATCTAGAAATTGTCATACTATATTTGTGCCATCTTTTGACAGATAAGGTAATGGTTGTATACTAGCAAGTTATTTATTCTTGGTTGATTCCCCAGGTACATACTCTGAGTGTCATATTGATTTGAAACTGATCTAAGTGGTAGTTGAACATCTTAGTTTTGTTGATATTGTTTTCTGGGTGATTCTGACCTTGCCCCTGTCTATCCCTTTCGTGGTTCTTGCTATTCCTTGCAGTATCACATTTTTTGTTTGTTCCTTGGATATTTGTCACCTAATATGGATTTAGATAAGATCTTGGAGGGGTTGTGTGCTGATAGGGAGGACTTGGCTATTTTTGGTGTTAACCAAGCCCCAAGCAGCAACCCCACTCAACCTGCCACAAATCCCACAGACAATTGTGAGTTCTGTTTTCGGGATTTGGAAAAAGGTTTGAAAGGACTAAGAGCCAATATTTGGCATCTTCGTCTATTCAAAGCCTATTTACATAAAAGCATTGCACCTAGGGGACTACGGATAAAATTGCACCCACTTGTAAGCAGATCTGAAGAGAGGCTTAATGAAGAATGGGATGCGGCACTTAAAGAAGGATCCATGGTCTTTGTGAAGATTTTAGCTTCTTATTATGAAAGAACAATAGATATATGTCTTTCCGAAGTTAAAAATCTAGCAAATATATGCAAAAAATATGAATCGAGTCCTAAATATTTTGAACATATAGACAAGTTGTCCAAGGAACTAACATCCTATGATAAAATTATCAGGGAGAGAAAAATAAAAAAATTTAACAGGGATAGCAATGACTATGAAAGGGGACATCCGTTTCAAGTGCAACGATCTGTGAGGTTTCAAGACAATGTCCCTACTATGGGCAGGGGCAGTTCCAGAAAGAGGCCCAGATCTATATTAAAGAATAGAGACCACTTTCAAACCAGTACCTCAGGGGAGGAGTCATCCAATACCGACGGTGAATATGCCAACACTGTCAATTCTCCACTTAAAAAGAAAACCAACACGCATTACCCTTTAGACATGGTAGGAAATCCAGAGGGGGGAGGAAACATAGAAACAAATACATCTACAGATTCCATGACAGGACTGATTCAAGCACTACTCAAGTAGACACACAAGTTTTTGAAAATGTGTTGAATTTATCGGATCATGTATTAACATCAGAACAAAAACAAGTTCTCAATAAAGGGTTAAATTTTGTTCCTAGCTTTTTTTGTGATGAATACCAAACCTCATTAGATGTTATTGATTTTTGTCGTAGACTCAATCTTAAACTGTTTTTTTCAGAACAGGATAGTTCCAATGTTCAAAGATCTACTGATTTCACCTTCCATAAATCAACATTTCAGCCACCTATGAATAAGAATGTAGCGATATTTCAACAAGCGGTGTTAAAGGATCTACATTTTCCTCTTTTTGAGGTTGCTACTGGTAGGGACAATATCAGTTCTACCGAAAGAGTGGCGTTGTCAGAACTTAGAAACAATCGTAACATAGCAATAGTTCAAGCTGACAAGGGGGGTGCAGTGGTGATCCTAAACATGGACTTTTATATAAATGAGGGTTTACGACAACTATCTGACAAACAATGCTATATGAAAATGGATATTGATCCAACTATGACATTTAAAAAAGAGATTGATGTCTTTTTACAATCTGCATTGGAGGAGGGTATACTCACAAACAAAACGGTTCAACATTTACAGGTAAAGGAACCGGCTAGACAAATTTTGTATCTTTTACCCAAAATACACAAATCCCTTACACATCCACCAGGTAGGCCCATAGTTTCTGGTCATGGTTCTCTCACAGAACCCCTGTCTGCTTTTCTAACCCAATTCTTAAAACCACTATTGTCCTTGGTGAGAGCAAGAATTCAAGACACTACGCAATTTTTGCAAATTATTGAAGATTGCCAACTAGAACCCCACTGGATAATGTGCACTCTGGATGTTAAATCCCTCTATACGAGTATTCCACATTGGGCAGGGCTTCAGGCTGTTGAATATTGGCTTGTTAAGTCAGAATTATATTCTCCGGGTTTCAACACTCTACTTATTTGTCTTACCGAACATGTTTTAAATAAAAATGTGTTCTATTTCCAGGGTGATTGCTATTGGCAACTACAAGGTACGGCCATGGGGGCTTCTTTTGCCCCCATCTATGCAGATCTTTTCATGGCCTACCTTGAAGAATGCCTGATATATAACCCTTTACACAATCTATATCTTGTGGAAATAGACATATGGAGAAGATATTTAGATGATTGTTGGATGGTGTGGCGTGCAGATGCGAACTATTTACAGGAATTTTTGGAACATCTGAATAACAACATTTGGGGCATTGAATTTTCGATTACATTCCATAGAGATGTTATAACTTTTTTGGATGTTACAGTATATCGTAATACTGATAACACACTCAATACAAAAATCTTTCGGAAATATCCCCAGTTTAACACCTTGTTACATGCACATAGTATGCATCCACGCCACACCATCCGGAATATCCCTAAATCTCAATATCTCAGAATTCGGAGAATTAATTCATGCTCACATGATTATTCTACAGCCAAAACTGATTTACTCAATAGATTTTTGGACCGGGGTTATAGCATTTCTGATATAGAATTAGCTAAGACATATTCTGACAACCAAGATAGAAAGACATTGTTGGAATACAGGGACAAAAGTCAAAACATCAATAACTCTAAAGTGAGATTAATCACTACACTGGGCAAAAATCATCAGACTGTCAGGCAAGCCGTGAACCAAAATTGGAATATTTTACTAGCAAATGATTTTTTGAGGGAAATATTAGATAAGCAATGTTCATTTTCATTCAGACGTGGTAAAACATTAGGCACTCTATTTTCCCATTACAAACACAGAGAAAGTGGGGCAGCCAAATATAAACAACTTACCATATTGGGGGATGAATTATTGGGAACTTTCAGGTGTGGACATTGCGTTTCTTGTGCTCATGTTAACCAGCTCAAACAATTTACGAGCTCTAATACTAGTAAAGTGTATGACATCAAGGTGTTTGGCAATTGTTCCACTAGCTGGGTCATCTATTTGGCTACATGCCAATGCAAATCATTCTATGTTGGCAAGACTTCACGTTCATTACGTATCAGAATTGGGGAACATCGTAGCGACATACGGAACCACAAGGCATCTAATGCTTTATACTTACATACAGTTAAACATCCCAGTGCCCAGTTTATGTTTATAATTATTGATAAAATTACAGGGAATAGGCAAAACCAGACAGGTTGGCAAGGTATCCTGAGCCATAAGGAGAGATATTGGATTACACATTTAGGAGCCCTCTTTCCTCCAGGTCTCAATGACCATTTATAAACCATTTTATTATTTGGTCATATTCATATGCTATTTTTATTTATATATTTTTCCCTTTGCAATTCAAGACTATATTGCATTTATATATGGTAATAATATGTTATCATCTGTTTCATGATATTCTAGTTCATTATTAGAACTACAGTTTTTATATACTTGTATTGTATGGGGATATATATATTTTTCCCTACTGAACAGTGCAATGTTGCTTTAAATCTGACTTGAGAGCTTTATGCAAATGTTTGTACTGCCATTGGTTTGTTCACAGATTTAAACTGACGTTGACTATGCATTTTTGAAGGATTTTTACTCACTGATGAAGGCTGGTGCCGAAACTAGTATGAGTTCTTGAATTTGGACATGTCTTGTCCTTTTTTTGCCTCTGAATAAATGGTGATACCATCTTGCTGGCTTTTGGTGTTTTCTATAGGATTGGGATATTGCCTACCTTGCTGGTATTCCACAATATCTCTATTGAGCTTCCTGTATTTTCGGTTAAGCACTATTTTACACTGTTGGTCTACCTGAGCCCTAAGAGCATAATATTTACGTTTTTCAATTTCAATAGTAAATTTTAAATCTGTAGTAATGTTTTCATTAAGTTTAAAAATCTCAGTTTGTAAAACATTAATATCAGCTTCATTTCTTTTTATGATAGCTTTGACAATACCAAAACCACAATCATCAAAGACCTTGATAAGTTCGGTATGAAAGTCACTCCCAAACACAACATTGTTTGGATATTTGTGCACACGCAAACCCTTAGGTACTATCTGTTTATTTAGACATTCATTCAGATATAAATTATCAAGCTGCAATGTCTTGTACCTGTATAATTTGTTCTCAAGGTTCCGCATGTTGTCTGCAAAAGACATACCAGAATTTGATCTATTTTCAAAGTTTTCGTGATTGGGATGAAATTCAAATGCAGGCTGGTGTTTGACCCACTCAGAAAAGGTTGAAGATGGTGGTACAACCGGTTCCGTAGGAGAATGTTCAATACTACCAGCTGCACCATCATCGGCTTGTCGAAATGCTGCAGGAGTTCTAAGAAAATTACTAATGTCCGCATTATCGTTGGCTTCCAAACAGCTGGACTGTGATTTGGCAGGACCCATAGATCCCAAACCCGCCGAACGCGGTTTCAACACTTTTAGAAGTTCACGTTGTTCAAGAAGAACTGACTGAAGCCCTTGACTGAGCGGCGTGAGGAGCTGAATAAGCGAAGTAAGTTGGCCCGTAAGTTGGCGTGTGTCAGCGGATGCCGATACACCTTCCTCCATTCTGGTGCCGGAAGCACCAGCTGTAACAGTTCCCAAACTTGTTTCCAAAGACATCCAAAACCCGAAAAGAGCAGCAAACAAACAAATCACTAAAGCGAAGTAGAACAAGTGGGAAACAACCACAAGAGGTACGCCAAAATACTATAAGGCACAACGATAATCCAAAAGCAGTAGGAAGCACAAAAGAACAGTTTATTTAACGTCTCACAAGTAAAATCACGTTTTCGTTGCCCATGCAACTTCTTCAGAATACAATCACAGAAACATTGCATATCCTAGTTCTTATATAACATTGAGTAAATTGATTTAGTCAATTAATATGTTAATTGATTCCTTGTTAAGTCTTAAAGAAAAATATATATTTCATGAATAATATCAATACAATTATAGAAAACATATTTCACAACATAAAAGATTTCCTTAAAACAATACCTAGATGCTTAGTATATACACTGAATATTACATTATAAAATTTATACAATTTAAAAACTTTTCTACAAAATAAAATATATAAACATTTATTAATTAGTTTGTTTGATCACCATAATGTTAAATGCATCATGTTAAACCATTTGTTTGTTTATTTTATTTTGTATTGTAATATGATATATGAGTAAATACCATTCTTGATTGTATTAATTTGTTAGATAACTTAAAAATACATTTAGAACTACCTTATAAAAGTCACAGTATTTCTGCTCTAAGCTTCAGATAAGGCATGATTGAAATAAGGTCATTTAGACCAGGTGCTTTATTCGAAACAAGTAGGATTTGCCAGCGTGTCTCCCTGTGTGCCAATTTGGCCTGCCAGTTTCCCCCCCTAGAGCCTTTTTCCACAGATTCCAAGACATAAAACATGAAAAAGGCAGACTGACACACTAAAGTATGCTTATAAAGTGCATTAGTATTTATCTGCCTCTGGATATCATATAGGTGTTCATATATGCGTCTCTTGAGCTGTCTTTCGGTCTTGCCGACATAAAATGCCGGACAAGACCTACAGACAGCCAAGTAGACGAGTCCTGTCGAGTTACAGTTGTAATACTTTTGTGAATAGATCTTTCTATCCCTACTTTCCAGATAAAGATGTTCCTGATTGATGACATGCTTGCACTGTTTGCAGTGCCCACAACGGAAAGTACCCTTTCTCATAGAATTATGGTTACTTGAATATGAATTTTGTTCCAAAAGATTTTTTATATTGCGTCCTCTTTTGTAAACTGTGTTGCAAGTCATATCCTTAAGGTTTTTCAAGTCTGTAAGATCCTGAAAACTCTCCATTTCTTTCTCAATAATGTACCTAATATGCCCAGCATCTTGACTAAAGGCAGTAACAAAAGTCAAATGGGAGTTTGAAGGATAAGTAGTAGATGGCATGTTTTGTACAGATATATCAACCGTCCCCTTTCCCAAGATCGGAAAAAATCTAGATTTTCTAGCCAGGCTGACCTCTTCTCTAACTGATTTTATTAGCGGTAAAGTAATAGATACAAGAAATTTTTGCTGGTTAATATCTTATCAAGATATACAATCGTTTTCCTTTCAAGTAGTAATAATCTTTTACTTTCATATCTGCAGTCAACACCTGAAGAGATTTTCTTAACTCAAGAAAGTAAAATTTGTAAACTGTCACAAACTCCACTTCTTCTCCATCTGTTTGTAAAGAGCTGATAGGTTTCTCTCTCTCTCTCTCTCTCTCTCTTACAAATAGCAACAAATTGCTTGAGTGACCCCATAGGCGTACACCTCAACCTGCAGAGTTTACAAAGCAAAGGGTGAAAGGGATGTAGATATCCCCATTTTTCTTCCATATCACTCATGCATGCACTCACACTGATGGACAATTTCAAGTCCCTTATTCTCCTGCTGTATGTGTTGTTTGGAAGGTGGGAGAAACCAGAGCATCCACAGAAAACCAAGGCAAACAGAGGGAGGACATGGAAACTCCACACAGAAGGCACCCCAGCCAAGAACCAAACTGGAGAATCTCTTGCTGTGAGGTAGAAATGCTACTCGTACCACTGTGCCATCCTGGGAGGGCCACAGGACTTTGTATTTATTTAGTTTTACATTGAGTAACAGGTCAACTTCTGTGCCTTTCTACTTTCACTTTCACCCAAATGCTGTACAACATCTTACTTTAAGTCATATGAATCATAAAACATGCAGAGACATACAACTACACATTTCGATGGAAGATGTAACATTAAATAAGGATATTTAAACAAG
This sequence comes from Protopterus annectens, assembly GCF_019279795.1. Lineage (NCBI taxonomy): Eukaryota > Metazoa > Chordata > Ceratodontiformes > Protopteridae > Protopterus > Protopterus annectens. The sequence continues at coordinate 212,637,759 of NC_056751.1, forward strand.
TTTGATCCCCACATCATCGTGGTGGTCTCTGCACAGTAGCTACTGGAATAGAGATCATCAAATATTTTCCCTGTCAAAAAACAAATCACTCAGCTTTCCATGCTATCCATTTCCATTCTCAGAATAGTATGACATTGCTAGAAATAGACAGATGAGAACAGATCAGTAACAAAGTATACACTTCATCAGTGTACTGCAGACTGACTCTGGCCCCCAGTGTCTGTGTTCTTAACACTGTATTACACTGACTGCATACATGGTATGTGACTCCCTCTTTTAAAAAAGAATAGAAAATGGCTTGAACATTAAATGATTCCCTATTTTAGAATGGATGTTCTCCAACAGGGCATTATTGTACAAGTAAAGCCTGGTCAAAAACGTCTTTCACTTTTCAGTGGTGTTAACAAAGTGCTGTAAAGCACGGGTGAAACAAAAATAAATGACTTGCCATGTTGCTCATTCTCACTAAATGCAGATGAAACACAGTGGTAAGTGAGCATGGGACAAATAATGATCACAAATAGAAAAATAATAAAACCAGATTAATGAAAGGAAGGAAAAATAATAAAACCAGACTACTGAAAGGAAGGAAAAATAATAAAACCAGATTACTGAAAGAAATGAAAGTAACTGCAGCAACATTTGCAATGACCTGCAGTTTCCCTTTTTCATTCTGAACATAGATCTCTTAAAAGCCATGCTTAACAAACACTGACAAACCGAGCAACGGAAGCACCAGCAGCACCAGCAGCAGTCACAATGGCATGTGTGTGTGTGTGTGTGTGTGTGTGTGTGTGTGTGTGTGTGTGTGTGTGTGTGTGTGAGACAGAGAGCATGTGTGAGTGCATGTGGGGGGATTATCATGTTCTGCACTGTGTGTGTATTGTTATTATTTATGTACTTTAATACATTTGATTGGAGTATGAAATCAGTTACGTCAACTGGCTGCAACTGTTGAGCACATTGGTGTGTATCTGTGTGCATTTGTCTATGTGTGAGTGCGTGTGTGTGTGTTTTGTTTGTGTGTGTGTGCTGGTGTGAGAGAGAGAGAGAGAGAGAGAGAGAGAAAGACAGAGAAAGCAGTTGTGAGGCGAATAAGTTATATTACTTTGCATAGTAGGTGCATTAGTATTATTATTTATGCATTTCTTCATTCAGTTGATTACAATACGTCACCTGAGGTTTATACAATCAGGAAAGTGTCTGTAATTGCTGAGCACATTTGTGTATGAGTTTGCACATGTGTCTGTGCGCACGTGCATGTATTTGTGTTTGTGTATATATGTGTGTGTGTGTGTGTGTGTGTGTGTGTGTGTGTGTGTGTGTGTGTGTGTGTGTGTGTGTGTGTGTGTATGTGAATGTGTTTGTCTGTGTTAGTGTATGTGAATTAAAGATTTGACAGTACCACTAAGCTCATAAGACCTATCTCTACACCGATACTATGCAGCAAGTAATCTTACTTTGAAATTGTTTGATGTTTTTTTATTTTTTCTTGTGAATGAGAAGTGTCCCTGGCTGTTCCTCTGATTCTGATTGCTTTACACCTTTAACACAGTATTTTTGCTATTGTCCAGTGTACTCTGTTAAGTTCTTTAGGGTTGCACTGGCTTGTTCTAAGTTGAGCAGTTTTGCATGGTGCTGAGTGTCACTGCAGTGTACTCTCTGGGGATACAGGTGTGTTTGCAATTTTGTGCCAGTTACCTCCACTAATTTCATTGGTAGTCCTCTCTCTTCACTCTTCTCTCTTGTTAACTAAGAGCTGCTTTCAGGTAATCTTCAAGTTGCAGGGTATTGTTAGCTGATCTTGCAGCTGTAGGTTTCCTTTATCTACACTACACTGGAGCAGGGCATTGTTAACTCTTTTTTGTTACTGTTGTTGTCGTAGGTGCCACTGTGTTCCTCATCTATTGCTACTGAGCAGTTATCACTAAGGCTGATCTCTTGTTTTCACATTCATGCATGTAATTCTTGTCCTGCTAGTTGATTTAAACTTAATGTAGGTTTTAGTGTTTACTATTACTTTGGTGATTGCAACCTCTTGCAATTATGATATTGTAACCTCTAGCACTTAAGAACCCTTGTACCTATCAATTAAACTGTTAATTATATAATCACTGAGATTTACCCCTTATAAGATGCAGAAGTCCAGAAAGTCACCAAAAGAAAGAAGGAGTTCAGGAAGAAGTGGGAGATAGAAAAGACTGACCAGGCTAGGAAGGACTACTGGTTGGCTAACAAAGAAGCTGAGAAAGAAGTTGCAATAGCAAAAAATAAGGCATCGGAGGCACTGTACCAACTTCCGGAAAGTGACTCAGTAAGGGGCACAAAGAAACTATAGTAGATTGCAAGGCAAAGACAGAAAGATAAAGAAGATATTCAGATACCCTTCATAAGGGATTCCAGCAACAACCTGCTCACCAGTCCGCAGGACATCAAAGGCAGATGGAAGGAATATTTCTAGCAGTGTCTTAATGAAGAAAACCCCACAGAAGCTGTACTGCCCCAGAAACAGCCAACAATGAAAGAAGAAGAGGACCCCACCCTAGAAGAAGTAAGAACAGCACTAAGGAAGGTGAAGTCAGGAAAAGCAGCAGGCTCAGATGAGTTCACAGCAGATACAATAAAGATGCTGGGTGAGATAGGGGAAAAATGGCTCCTGAGGGTACTAATAGTGTGGAGAGAAAGGTGTATCCCAGATGACTGGAAAATAAGCGTACTCATGCCAGTGTACAAGAACAAAGGGGACATCCACAACTGTAGGCAGTACAGAGGCATCAATCTCCTACCACATTGCATGAAAGTTCTGGAGAGGGTGATTGATAAACGGATATGCAGAGTAGTAGAATGTAAGAGGGGAGATGAGCAGTTCAGATGCATATCAGGATGAAACACAATTGACCCGATATTTGCATTGAGACAGATACTTGAGAAGAAGCTAGAGATGTGGAGAGAGTCCAACTGGGCATTCCTAGACTTGGGGAAAGCATATGACAAGGTCCCAAGAAAGCTGATTTGGGCAGAACTGTGGTGGTTTGAAGTCCCAGAAACATTGGTAGAATTAGTGCAGGCTGTGTACAACGACGCAATAACTCAAGAATGAACAGTGTTCGGCCTCACAGAGGGGTTTCACAATGAGAGTGGGTATACATCAGGGTTCAACTCTGAGCCCAATGTTGTTCATAATGGTGATGGACTACATTAGCAAACAGGTTGGAGAGGACATATTAACAAAGTTACTGTATGCAGATGATGTGGCAGTACAGACAGACTCTGAAATAGAACTTCAGCAGAGGGTAGGAGAATGGAATGCAAATCTGAAGGCACATGGGATGAAACTAAGCACAGATAAGATGGTGGTAATGGCAGCAAATTGGGGAAATCAGAAGAAGCTGAGAATAGAGATAGAAGGCTAGATAGTCGAGCAGGTAAACAGATTCAAGTATCCGTCAGGGGTGATTGATGAGAAGTGTAGTCTGAATGAAGAGATAAAATGTAGAATCAGAGGGACTGCAACCAACTGGCATAGCATATCAGGTGTAGTCTATGACAGAAGAATGCCAAAGAGGCTGAAAAGTAAGGTGTACAAGACAGTGGTGTTACAGTAAAGGCAGAACAGTTGAAGAAGCTGGAGGTGATGAAAATGAAGTTGCAGAGAAAGGTGGTAGGATGCACACTGTGGGACAGACGAAGAAATGAGGACATAAGAGCAAAAGCCAAAGTAGCTCCAGTTGCAGAAAGGATCACAGAGAACAGATTACAGTAGTTTGGGTGCATATGTGTAGAAAAGCAGAAGACAATCTGGTGAGGAAGATTTGGGACAGGCAGGAAGAAGGTAAGAGGAAGCAAGGACGTCCAGCAAAGAGGTGGATGGATTGTGTGAAAGAAGATCTGTGACAATCAGGCATGAGTGTTGAAGAAGGCAAGAGTGCGGCACTAAATCGAGAGAGATGATGACAGTTAACACAATACCCAACGCCATGTGGAAAAATGGAAAAAAGGGGGCTGATGATGATGATGAAGATGTAGACCCACCTGGTAAACATGTACTTATACTCAAACTGCATCCATTAAATCAACAAAGCCATACTGCTTGGTATTCCTAAGCAGTGAGGAAATGCCAAAGTTTGCCAAACAATGAACCATTAATGTGATATATATGATGCAATCTCTGAGACTTGTAAGTAACACAACATGAATGTGACCACCTCACATAATTAGACTGACTGTTAGCACGCACATATTACCAACCACACCTCTGCATGAATCTAACAAACCATAATATGCTAATGTTGCCAAAAAGTCACTTCCCAAACCTCATAGAACTAGGAAAGTAATTCCTTGGTATAAAACTACTAAGACAACATCACCACCTTCACAGTTACTGAGTCATAAATCAGAAGAATGTACTGTCACTATGTCCATAAGTGCAACTAGAACTGTCCTAACAGAACTGTAACCCGGGAATGACATTAGGAGGTGCAATCCTCAGTTGCCAAGGTGGTAAGAGTGCAGTATTGGCAAACATTTAAGAGGCCATGAGTGACATTGTATCTTTTTAAATGAATGCATTTACTTGCTTGGTGAGTTGATAACTGCAGGAAGGATATTATGTTACTAAAATTGCTAATACAGTAGATTATTATAGACTACAGACTGTATTAGTTGAAGACACTGCTATATCACTTGTGGCTTGTTAAATAAATGCTGGGATGCCAGCGCTGCATTTATTGGTACCTGACAATACCAATATGTTGCTATGGCTATTACTGATGCAGTAGACTTACAATGTGGATCACACCATTAGATCTTTTTTTTTTTGTTCCTCAATTTTCAGATGACCTTTTGATTTTTTTATTCTTCCTCTTCAGGTTGAGAGGTACCAGTCTGGGGGACTGCCCATGATGTCACTATACCTTTGTGTCCTAGTAATTGGTGACACCATTGTCAGGCACACTGACTTTGTGCTTATGATATTGGACAAGGACAGCTCCTCACACCAGTAAATATGAATATGACATTGTGGTACCCAATTCAGTGGGAAGGATTTACGTTGCTTGATCTTTAGGCACATATTGCGAGACATGCTGGATATCACTATGCATGTGTCAAATGTAAAAAAAAAAACTTTAGTCTTGAGTGGAATCCTACTTTTACCCAGAATGTCTGCTAATGACAAAAAAAAGATAATTGTTTTCAACAACTGGCTGAGTAATTTTTTTCATTCATGGAGGGGTCCAGTATGTGTCACACTGAGAAATGATGGGATGGCAGGTCAACTTCTTTCACAAGAGATTGCCTTCATTCCATGGCTTCTTCTTACTGGCCAAAGTCCTTACTGCCCCATAATTCCTTTTTAAGCAGAATATGGTTATCAGGCATTTCAACACAGAAGATAAAAGTATTGCAAATTCCAGTTTTGACTATATAAAATTTGGTCTTCTTAGGGCCATAAACCTCAATAGGAAACTGTCTAATGTTGAATTTCCCACACAACTTGAACTCATCTATAACTGTAAATATTGAGAGTCGGCTTCATTGCAAAGCTAATGCTCCATCCTTATCTTTGTTCAGTTCTTACCATGCTTTCAGACCTGAGGGGAAACTGCTAGAGTATTTCCATACTTGTCAGAAACCATATCACCTCTAAAGAGGTTCACCAAGACCCACAAACCAAACTCATTGAACTGCAAATCACCCTAAACAAAACAAAACAAAACAAATTATCAGTTTATAGTCTGTTGTAGGATGATGTCCTTGTCCCCAAATAACCACAAATTACTCGTAAATGTACTCAATAAGCTATTCACAAAGAAAAATGCTTTTATGATGAGAAATGTTAACTATCCATATACTTCAAAATCTGATTCTACAAAAAGATTCCTCCTGTGTATACATAGCAATTGCCACTAACAAATAGTAAAACAGACTGCTACGTATAGAACATTCCAGACCTTTTCATTTCCAACATAATCCCACATGTGCCACTCCTATAGTAGTGCAGTGCCTAGTTAAACTCAACCACAAATTAGTGACCCTCTCTTTTAACATCTGAAATACCTGCAATGAGCAATTGTGAATTTATGGGCTTCAGACAGACCTACTCCATTTCTGCACTTATCTTTCAAAATGTGCTTGTACTATCACCAGTTCCCATGCAGTTGCTGCTGCTACTTGTGCAACTGAGTTCTACTTCCACCTACAAAAGTATATAGATCTGGTAGTCTCCACTGGAATAAACACTAATAAGAAACTTAAAACTCAATTTTGTTAGTGATCCACCAGTACAAATATAACAAAAGAGAAAAAAAGCTTCTAAATTCTTGTAACAAATTTAAATCAACCCACATTAAATAATTTGCCAAAAATATTAGCAAAGAACTGAAGCTGACCATATGGAAGATGCAAGCAATAAATACATTGAAATTTGCATATAAAACAATGATAAGTATAAATATTTTTTAAATTATACCATACTTTTAAGAAATAATGCTTAGCAGTGTTCTGTACTATTTCAAAACAGCATTACCAAATTTGACTCCAAAATTATAGCTAAAGTACTTCCAGATAGATTTATTGCCAGTTTTATCCCAGAAACAGTTACCAGAATTCTACAAATTCCAGAGTCTCTTTCACCCTCTGAGGTCATCAAGGAATATGCACTAACTGTGCTATTAAAAACTAAAATACCATGCGCATGGCTCCAGGCAATTTGCAGAATCTTTATTTGTACATATGTTTTAATTACTATTAAGGCAGCATTCTTTTGCTGTTATTCTATTACAGCAAAAGAACCTTACCTCCTTCCCTTTTTTCTTTACAAAGTTTTCATGTTCTGTAGGACTGTCGTTTGTTTCCTGTAACATTATTATTTGTGCATTACTAGAATAAATATAAGTCAAGATCTTGTCCTGTTTTTCCCTGTGTAGCAACCCATTAGCAATCCATTAACATTCCAAGATAAGAACTGAAATCATGCCATAATAAAACTTATATTTTATACCACATGACTTGCATTCTTCATGAATTGGTACAGTGGTACAGCAGGTAGTGTTGTTGGCTCACAGCAACAGGCTCCCTAATTTGATTCTCAGCCGGGGCATCTTCTGTGTGGAGTTTGCATGTTCTCCCTGTGTTCATGTGGGTTCCCCCCCCTGGTGTTCCTGTTTTATCTCCCATTCCCATCTGCAAAAATGGGAAAAAGGGGTTGTGGGTGAATGGATGGAGCTCATATTCTCCATGACTTTGTTACAAACTGGACCATCATATTCTGTTTCTATCACTCTTGCATCAGATAATATACCGTTCTGTAATATTGTCCCAGCTGAATCTGATCTTTTATTAGAACACACTATACCCTGTCTGCCCAATACATTAGCAAGATATTGATTATATTCACATTGTCTTAAGCCAGTAGAGTGAGACTTTGTACAAACAGCTGTGTAGATGTCATCCAGTTCTCCCTAATGAAACTCACACTCTGTAATATTCATTGGGGCTGGAGCACACTTATTATAGATAGCTGATTAATTTATTTCACTTGCCCGAAGAATTATATTTCCATATCTGTTCCTCTGTCCTTGTCTTGATAGATAACCAAGCTATCTACAGTCTTTCATTTTGCATATTCATTTTTATGGGCTGTTTATTCCTTTGGCTAATGCACATTTTTAAAATACCCCTTCCACCTTTATAAATATTTCAAAAGCACTAGCTATTTTCATATGGGCATAAACTTTACAGACACATCAACTCCACGTTGGGGCAAACAAGCATAGCTTGTCAGAGAAGGCTAATTGTATTCCAGCAAGATGGTGACTAGTCAGTTTGTAGACTAATAATCTCACACTCCAAAGCCTAATAACACATGTAACAAAAAGCAAACAGCATACAACATGAAAAGTTTGCAACAAACTCATCACATATATCTCACCACTGTAAAGCTCTAAAAGAACTGCAATGGCTAGAACTACCCCATACATGTCATTAGTTACTGCTCATAATTTTGTTTACTGTCAGAAAAAAATGCCCTGCACTCCATAACACACTGCCTGCAATATATCTCCTGTACCAGAGAACTTAGATCTGGCTGCCTCAAAACTCTGGAGCTCTGTCCTCCTGAAAATCAGGCAAATAAAGAAACTACCTATTTTCAAATATCAGCTAAACAATACCTAAACAATGGGTTATGTTCATGTATCTCTCCTGGATAGCCCCACTCACACCCTTAACACTGCCTTTACTATTGCTGGCCTTTTCCATTTCTCTTCCTTCCATTTCTTCCTCTGAAAGTCATCTCACCTTTTAATTTCTCATATATATATATATATTGTCCAGGGGTCCTCATAACTGTTATTACAGACTTTTTCACTTTGTACTAATTCCAGTGTCATCATGTGATGGATGGATGGATGGACTAATGCTCTCTTTATCATGCACATTATCACATGCATTATACCTGAAATGTTTTTTGCACATATTCACTTATTTCTTCTGTACATATTTCCATAAATTACTTGTACTATATGTACAACCATATTTCTATTATGCTGTATGTAAAATTGTATTACAGTGTCTTTTTATATTCTAAATAAGTGAATGTAATCTATTTGAGCTTTTCTTTGCATGTCTCCACTAAAAATGGGTTGCTGCCCAGTTGGACTTTTCTACTAAACAAATACAAATAAATAATAAATAAATAATAAAAGAAGCAGCCATTTTCTCAATAACATTTAATAATTTCAATAGTTTTTAAAATGTCTTCCAGTGAGCATCTTCTACATTTTAATTAAACCGAGCATGCTAGCACAAACATATATTTCCATGCATCTAAAAATCATCACTTAATATTTCCAATGCATCACTTTTGTGAATCTTGCTATCTAACCTACTTTCACTCAGCATAATAGTCTCATTAACTTTTGATGCATTCCTAGATGAACTGCATGCATTACCAGATCTAACTTTATGTAATATTACCTGTTGGTTTCCCTCACATAATATTTTTTTATCTTTTCTGTCATCACACATTGCCTTCTTTTATTCCTTTATATTCCCCCACTGTCATAGCACCTTTAGTAAAAGCAAAATAACATAGTTTGAAGTTTGAAAACAGAGACTTTCACCAAACAGAAGGCACCATAGCTCCCCTTTCAGTAAGAAATAGGCTTTCATTTTTAAGTAAAGTTTGAAGTGTAATACTTATATTATTGCATTAATGTTAATGAAGTACTTACTAATTTCATTGATTTTAAAGTACCATTCAGAATGCAATTCACTCTTTGATTATATCACATCCTTTTCCATCCAAGCTTTTATCCTTTTTAATCTAACATATTTGTGAAAACTGCTTCAACTCCTTTGTTTTATCCATCATAGGTCTTTTGGTATGGAGGATAGGGCTTTGCAGGAACTATCACCCTGGAATTATCCATAGTTTGCTTTTCTACATAAAATAAGTGGTTGTTTGTACCATTGCCCCTTACACCTGCCTCAAATTTTCTTCTTTTTTTGGCAGTTCATCTGGACCTGACAAATGTATGTGTACATTTTAATCCAAGTGGATAGAAGACTCAGAGTAATACAGGAAAGAATAACATGAAAATAGTATTTTGTTTCTCTGCAGAGTCTTATTCAAGGGAGAAAAGCATTTCTATTATTTCATGTTTGCACCAAAAATCTCCATAAACCATTGTATTTAACTTGCAAGATCATTCCCTTCTTCCTCTTCAGTGAATTTCATTCTTAAGCTGGTATGTCTGCAATGTAATCAATATAGGTCTTGACTGCTTTCTTAGTCTCACATTAAGAATGTTCATCCTATGTGCTCCTTCTGTTTTAATATCAGGAATAAAAAGTCCAGCCCATGTATTGAGGCATTTCCTCATATAATGTTTACAATACTGTCCTTAGGGCTGTTCTTGTATGGCTGAAAAGCCTCAGGTTGTCTGTGTGTGACCTACCTTGAGCTTGGTAAGTTTCTATGTTCTTGGTTCATGTTTTATTTGTTGTTCCATCATTATTCTTTCTTTCTTTATTCTCCTTATCAGTAGTTTACATACCAGGTATTTCTTCTGAATGCTTGGTTAAAACGCCTTCTCTTTCCTGCAGCCTTTCTTTTTTTGTCTGTATGTATTCCAGCTGGAGAACTCTTTTTCTTAAAATCTCAGGCAGCATTTGGTTGGTCTTTGTATTTTAGTGAAAGAAGAATGTTCTGCTTTACCTGCCTCTGCCATCTGCTTTTCCTGTTTGTGCTTCACTGCATTGCTTTCAGTCTCTTTCCGAGTTTTGACAGCTGTTCACTCATTTACTTTACTTTTTCCCTTCTTTTTTGATCAGCAACAAATTTTCTATTAACAATTTACAGTAGACCACAGCCTTTTGCTGTTTTAAAACTGTTGTTTGCTTAGTGTTCTTTTTTCTCTGTTTAGATTACCAACACCATTTTAAAATATCCAGATTTGCACTTCTGCTGGTCATCTTTTGTCCAACAAACATATTAAATCCTGCAATTGTTTTTTTATGTCAATTTAGAATCCAAAGTCATCTTATTTTTCATTAAAGCTATTTATATTTAACAACAAAAGTTTAATTAGCCTTCTTTTTTTAGCTACTTCTTTTTGTTGTAACTTGATATTTCTTCGTTTTCATTCATTTCTTAATTGTTGTATCAGCTCTACTTTTTTAACATTGGCATCTTTACCAAAAACTTCATTACTAAGCACATAGTTCATATTAACAGTAGTAATATTGCTTTCCGACCAGCATTTTCTTTGGCAACATTTTTGCATAGTTTCATTTTCATGGCATGGACAATTGTCTTCATCAACAACATTCTGTTCAGTTTGAATGCCAAGAGGATTATTAGTGCAACCAAATCAATATTATTCCTAAAGCCCACTTTTCCTACATAAAATATTACAATCTCTAGAGGAATGTCTTATTTCATCGCATTGGAAAATAACTTTTAAGACAGTTGAGAAATAAATGATTGTCTGCTGCACAACAGTGACGATTCTTAGGTTGTCCACAGTATTTAGTCATACATCTCTTTCCATTTATATTAATAACAACGAGTATGTGTGAAATTCTACACTATTTCTTAAAGTCCCGCCACACTCCATGCCACAGTTGGTTCTCATCAAAGTTTATATTATGATAAAAATAAAGAGATAAACTGTTGCGTACGGTATTAAGTGTGACACCAGTAGAAAAAGCACCAGAATATTTGTAAAAATAATGAATAACAACCGGCGTTCACACTCGCTCCTTAAATCTTACTTGTTCTCGTTGTATAAACAAGTTTGAAAGTAGTAATGTCACAATCTGTTCAGACCTGTCCAAAACGCTTATGCAGTTATACCAAAATAAACGACTTTGCAGTCCAAAGGATGCCAAAAGAACCAGCAGTTGAATTAATATAGGTAGTTCAATACAGCAACGATACAGCGACTATTCAGTCAATGAAATGCTGGATACTCCAAGTAATAAAACAAGATCTATTTATTGGATCCACAAACAAAATGGTTAGCGCTTTCGCATGAAATGCTTTATCAAACCAATACATTTCCCTAACAAAAGCTGTCCTTATATAGTGAAATCACATTTAAATCAATTATTTAATTTACATTTTAAAGTCACAGACCCCAATATGAAAAGCACCTTCTGGAATAGTATTCTAGAAACAGCTGATATTTCTAGTAAATACATAGAAATTCACAAATAATTATATGATGTGTTATATCACATCAAATAAACATATATATGGATATTTTTAAAAATGTACTTTTAATTATTATTGTCTGTGCAATGCACATATATAACTGTATTATAAAATATATGTATAAAAAAATTTTATTATTATTATTATTTAAAATCTGTCTATATGCAATGTATATAGAAAAAATATATAAATATACATACATATATACAAGCATATTAATATAAAAAATTAAAATGCACATGTATGGAAAGAACACCATATTATAATTACTTCTATCTTTTTCTAAGTTTTTTATTTTTTAATATAGGTTTCAATGGTACTCTTTCGTTTAAGCCAGGGAAGCAATGTGCTCTTGTTTTTACTATCCATTGAGTTTCCACTGACTCTGTATAATTTTTCAAATCACCTCCACGAGTACTAGGTTCTAGTTTTTGTAACACAGAAAACATAAAACTGTGTGTGTTGTCTGTATTTAAAATATGTTTTGACAATGCATTTACTGTTGACTTAAGTTGTATCTGGTAAAGGTGTTCCCGGATGCGTTCTTTTAGCATCCTGTTTGTCTTACCTATATAAAAACACATACATGATGTACACCTTGCTAAATAAATTAAATGTTTGGATTCACAATTGGCATTAGTTTTTATATTAAATATTTGTCCTGTGACTGGATGTATAAAACTGGCAATATTAGTAATGCATTTACAATAATTACATTTGTTACAAGGTTTAGTACCATAGAACTGTGAACAGGTATCTTTTATTTTGTAATCTGAACAGCATAACATTCTATGCAAATTTTTCTTGTTTCTGTATGCAAAACATGGCTGTTCTTTAATATACTTTGATATATCTGGATCCAAACTCAGAATATCCCAGTGTTTAGTAATACATTGCTTTATGTTTCTAATATTCTGTGTATAACAAAGTGTATATCTAATGGTATTTTCATTCCTGTCCAAGACTGGATTTTGTCTTAACCTGTACTGAGAAATGCCCATGTCTGAAAAAATAGGGGTTGCATGACCTTGCCTTAGATCACAAACCTGTTTAAATGTTTCATTAATTTCCTTGAGACTATAGTCCCTATTGCTAAAATTTTTTGCTAATTCATTCATTTCTTCTTCAAAAAATATTGTACTTGAATTAAGTCTGGAAATTCTCATACCTTGACCTTTTAGGACATTTTTAAAAACATGTGGTGGATGCATACTGTCCCTACTTAGTAAACTATTTCTATGGCATAATTTTCTGTGCATCCCTGTATTAAAAATACCACTGGGTAGATGCCAGATTTGTATATCTAAAAAAGAAATGTCATTCAGAGAAGATGTAGTAGTAAATTTTAAGAAAGATGTTAATTGATTGAACTCTAACTCGAATGCCATTAACTCTTGTTTGTTCCCTTGCCATAAAAAGAAGAGGTCATCCACAAACCGTTTATAAAATATTACATACTTCTTATATTTCTCCAAAACGAATAACTTTTTCTCTTCCCAATAGGCCAAAACAAGATTGGCGTAGCTATTGGCACAATGTTTACAATACTGTCCTTAGGGCTGTTCTTGTATGGCTGAAAAGCCTCAGGTTGTCTGTGTGTGACCTACCTTGAGCTTGGTAAGTTTCTATGTTCTTGGTTCATGTTTTATTTGTTGTTCCATCATTATTGTTTCTTTCTTTATTCTCCTTATCAGTAGTTTGCATACCAGGTATTTCTTCTGAATGCTTGGTTAAAACACCTTCTCTTTCCTGCAGCCTTTCTTTTTTTGTCTGTGTGTATTCCAGCTGGAGAACTCTTTTTCTTAAAATCTCAGGCAGCATTTGGTTGGTCTTTGTATTTTAGTGAAAGAAGAATGTTCTGCTTTACCTGCCTCTGCCATCTGCTTTTCCTGTTTGTGCTTCACTGCATTGCTTTCAGTCTCTTTCCGAGTTTTGACAGCTGTTCACTCATTTACTTTACTTTTTCCCTTCTTTTTTGATCAGCAACAAATTTCTATTAACAATTTACAGTAGACCACAGCCTTTTGCTGTTTTAAAACTGTTGTTTGCTTAGTGTTCTTTTTTCTCTGTTTAGATTACCAACACCATTTTAAAATATCTAGATTTGCACTTCTGCTGGTCATCTTTTGTCCAACAAACATATTAAATCCTGCAATTGTTTTTTTATGTCAATTTAGAATCCAAAGTCATCTTATTTTTCATTAAAGCTATTTATATTTAACAACAAAAGTTTAATTGGCCTTCTTTTTTTAGCTACTTCTTTTTGTTGTAACTTGATATTTCTTCGTTTTCATTCATTTCTTAATTGTTGTATCAGCTCTACTTTTTTAACATTGGCATCTTTACCAAAAACTTCATTACTAAGCACATAGTTCATATTAACAGTAGTAATATTGCTTTCAGACCAGCATTTTCTTTGGCAACATTTTTGCATAGTTTCATTTTCATGGCATGGACAATTGTCTTCATCAACAACATTCTGTTCAGTTTGAATGCCAAGAGGATTATTAATGCAACCAAATCAATATTATTACTAAAGCCCACTTTTCCTACATAAAATGTTACAATCTCTAGAGGAATGTCTTATTTCATCGCATTGGAAAATAACTTTTAAGACAGTTGAGAAATAAATGATTGTCTGCTGCACAACAGTGACAATTCTTAGGTTGTCCACAGTATTTAGTCATACATCTCTTTCCATTTATATTAATAACAACGAGTATGTGTGAAATTCTACACTATTTCTTAAAGTCCCGCCACACTCCATGCCACAGTTGGTTCTCATCAAAGTTTATATTATGTCATGTTCAGCAAAGAAAATTTGTAATTCAAAATTCACATTTATTTTTAAAGTAAGATTTTTACTGGAATTAAAATTGTTCTTGAATGGAAAGCAGAATAACTGTATCAAAGACAGAGTAAAATTACTCAGTTGTATGTCAAACAACTCAAATGGGAGATCACAAAAATATTCCTGCCCAGCATGTATAAAAAGCTCATATAAAAGCTTAAAATATACTTGGGTATGAAGCATAGTAAAACAACAATTCTATCTCACACAGTATATCTATGAATGGGTTCACCCACTTTAGTAACAGTGTGTACAAAGGCAATTTCTTTTTCAATATACCTTGCCACAATTTTTTTCTAAAGCGGTCCGGCTAGTGCTGAATGAGTTTTTTTTTCTTTTCATTACTATAGATATCATTAGGAAGAAGCAACACTTTGTTTGCTGATAGCTGAGTTTCAGAATCATATAATAGCAGAATGTCCTGTTTTGCATCTGCATCTTTGGCCTTACTCTCCCATTTTACCAGAATGTACTTGCCTACAGCCTCTAATTATGAAAGTGTGAATTCATCTGTAGGTTCCCCTTCATCCATTAAATTTTGCAATACAGTATCATTCAAACTGCATTCCTTGATTTTAATTATTTGTAACTGTGCCATATCCATTGTCACAGTATTTGGAATATTGACATAGACTACATTTATTGAAAATTCAGCATCACTCCACTTGCTACTTCTCACGTGTCGCTTGTTCATCTTCTTCATCATAGGATCCTCTCCTGAATTACCCCTCCAGTACAGCTACAAGAAGAAGAAACACCCAACTCCACAGACTAGGTGAAGTTCTTCAATGCCCTGGCCAAATTTCCCTTAGCAAGTATGCAAACCAACTCTCCTCCATGAGGCCACTAACCTGGTGGGACTAACTTGATCAAAAAATGTAAAAAAGTCAACAGCATTCTGTCCAGTTTGCATATCAAGAGGATTATCAGTGTAACCAAATCAAAATGTCTGTCAGAAGAAGGAATTCACCCAATCTGCCTATTTGGATCTACTTGAGTCTATCAACATACAGCTGAACACCATGTTTTTGGGTGACTTTGACTACCCATCCATTGACTGGGGAAATTGCTTAGCACAAATTCACTTGCCCAAAGGTTCCCCAACTTCATTAACTTCAATGCCCTAGACCAGCTAATTAACACCCCCACAAGGGGTGCCAACATCCTAAATCTGGTGCTTACCAATATGGGGGACTACCATAGCACCCTCACTGTGAAGTCTTCCCTGGTGAGATCTGACCACAAATCACTGTCATTTGAAGTAACTATCACACCTACCCCCCCCCCCCCAGCACCAACTAAACTAAACCTTCTCCAATGCAGATTATAACCTCTTATGGGATGGTACAAATAGTTTTACTGTACCTCCCCTCTGAGATAGAACTGGCAACTATGCCGAGTTCTACACAGCTGCTTTATACACACACCTGAACAACTGCATTGAACTCAGATGTAACTGATAGGACCAAAACAAGCCCCTCAAGGAAGAGTAAACCTATCTTGTTGGCAACTGCCATTAACAGGCTTTACAATAAGCAGATGAAATTGCTGTCTAAGAGTAAGATGGAGCAAGCCCTAAACTGGAAACACTCCAACCTCAGCTTAAACAAGCAAATAAGACTTCTTGTGATGTCCTCCAAAGCTAACTATGAATCCAAATTAGCTTTCTGAACTAAGGACAACCATAAGGCATTCTTTTGTTACCTAAAAGGAAAGGCCCAGATTTCTGCCGAACTGGTAGTTAATGATACCACATTTACAGAGCTTATGGACATTGCTAACCTGTTAGCCAGCAGGGTTCTGTGAAACCTTCACTCCCCTGTCCCTGCCACACTTACTTCAGGACATCCCTACCACCTGTCCTCTACCTTGTATCTCTAAAGAGCAAATCAGGAACGCCTTCTATAAGGTCAAAAAATAGGATCCATAGGATCTAGCAAGATCCCAGGCTACGTCCTACATGGGCTAAAACAAGAATTAGCAATGCCGTTGTGTACTCTTTTCAGTCATTGTCTAAGCACTGGCTTCATCTCAGCTGAATACAAAAAGGACATCATTATCCCTCTGCACAAAGGAGATGCTTCCACTGACCCCAGGAACTATAGACCTGTTAGCTTGACTAGCCTTATCTGCAAGGCCATGGAGAGAATCAGGATGGACCTTATCAACAAAGATATTGGCAATCTCCAAACACTTGACCCTACTCAATATAGATTTGTCAAAGGGAGATCATGCCTGGTTAAACCTGGTGGACTTGTTTGAGACAGTCACAAAGGCACTCAATGAGGGGAAATCTGTGCATACAGCCCACCTAGACTTAGCCAAGGCTTTTGACACTCAGGCATAATTAGCAAACACAACCAGCTAGTTATCAACCCATATATCATTAGATGGGTCACTAACTGGCTCACTTGTTAGAACCCATACAGTCAAAATAGGGGAATCCACCTTCAACAGCAGACCTGTAACCAGTGGTGTTACACAGGGATAATTCCTGTGACCTCTTCTGTTTGGAACCTATTTCTCTGAAGTGCAAGCTAAAACTAAAGGATGGTGACTGACAAAGTTTGCTGATGTCTGTAAACTGGGAGTGGTCATAGAATCTTCAGACAATGTCAGCATCCAAGAAGTGGGTCTTACACAAACTAATGATTTGTGCCAAAGTCATGGCCTTAAACTCAATGCAAAAAAATTCATTATCATCCCTTTCATTAAGAACAATGTTCCTGCTAACTGCCACATCAATAACAGCACCCTAAATATGCACTCAGTGGTGAGAGACTTGGGCACACAGGTTGACAGCAACCTTACCTTCAGTCACCATGTCTCCACAGTGGTAAGCCGGGTATTCTGTATTGCTCATCTCATAAGCAAGGGCATCGCCTCCAGAAAAAAAAAGAAGTTATGACCTCCCTGTACTCTTTCCTCATCAGGCCAATAACTGAGTTCAGTGCCCCTTTTGGTATGCACCTGTAGCAATTGGAGAGAGCACAAAGGTTCCTCACAGGGAAAATTCAAGGTCTTCAGCATCTGTCCTATGAGGATCATCTGAAATCCCTGTCAGTTTATTCTGTTTCATGCAGACTACTCAGAAGTGATCTCTGCTTTGCATACAATGCAGTTTTGACTCTGCTTTATAGGAAATGCTGAGTATCAATAAGTCAAATGGTACATGGGTTACTCGCTCTAAAGGCCTTAACCTGATATGTGACATTAATAAAACCTGCTGGAGGAACAGATTTGTCTTCCAGAGGTTACCACACCTTTGGAGCAGGCTCCCACTTTATGTCAAGCAGAGAACCTCATTGACCTTCTTCAAAAGCAATCTGGATGACTGAATGGGAAAACATAAATTCTCCCCAGGGGTTCCACCTATGTCCCTTTTGAACAGGGGTGATAGATGCTGATCATGGAAATAAGGGTAACACTTGGCTAGGCTTGTAAGGGCCCTAGGATAATTTGCCTAATAACCTATGGTCTTATGATCCTATGATCCTAACTACTTAAATAAATAAATACATTTGGAGAATTACAGAAGGGATGAGGAAGAATGATCCAATCATTTAAAACAAATTGGTACTGTTCTGCACTATGTTTTTATTTTAAAAAACACTTGTAAAATACAATTTAGTATTACTGGCACAAGCTGTATGGAACATTATTTTATCTTTCTGGCCAAATGACAAGTTTGCTTAGAAAATTAGCTAGTTTTATTACATTTAACATCGCAGGTAAAAGGAAAAAAGTCTGCAGAAAAAGGAAACTAAAGATAATAGTGTTAATGATACTCTCACCTTGCATCATGTTATTGTGATGCACTGTAGAAATTTAATATTTGTAAGCATTAAAAATGTATTTTGGTGCTCTGGAATCACTGTAGTGGGATCAGTGGTCAAAGGTCATCCTAAAGAAGAATTGTAGAAGGTGGGGTTTCAGTGTTAACTAAAATTAAGAAAAAAACATGTTTACACTGTGAAAACAAGAAGAACAGTGCACAAACTTGCTTTATACAAATATATGGCAGTGTAGCAGCATTCTGCAAACATTCTTCAAGTTGATTAATGTGAGTCAAGTTGCTACTGTCCTTCATGAAAAGTATGAAAAAAGGAGGCATAATTTGAAGATCAAAGGTGGATCCCTCAGGAGAAACATGGAAAAGTGCTATTTCACAAAATGGGTAATGGATTACTGAATCTACACAGCTACTTATAAGGAAAAAATATAACCTTATCTGCTGTCAGCATCAATATTTCTATAATGGATTAGTAAAAACAAGTGCCTGCAAATCCCAGTGTTTGTCTCTTACTAGGCAAACATACTTGGTAGTTTAGGGTTCTAAATGTGCATGAAATCATCCAGTCCTTTCACATACAAAGTGAATGTGACCTCTAAAAACAGTTGCATATAGCTTATGACTCCCTTTAATTCAATCACTCCAATAAAGCTCTGGAGGTTTGTATTCTTAACTGCCAATGATTGCATGCTGAGCTTTTTACCAAATCAAGTTATGTCATCAAATTTTAAACAGATGTTCATATCTCTGGAGCCATAAAGGTTACCAAAGAAATGTAAACAAGCTGTTCAACACAATCAAATCTTTGCAGAGATAGTGCTCATTAAATTCTAGGTCTTAAAATTGATTTTCTAAGTAATATTGAACACCGAAAATATTAAAGTTGTTATACCTTGTAAATAACTTACAATATCTCAGTAACCATTAAAGATACACCGATTCTGTCAGCAGCGTTTGATTGCCCATTCATGAAATGTAACGCAAGGCTAAGCAGTCATGTGTCACTTGGTTGTTGAGATATTTTCAGAAAGAAATATTAAATTATAGCAGTATAAGATCAAATGTTTCATTACTCAAAGGACTAGGCACAGATTCCCACAGATGAGTCTATGAGAGGTTGAGTACACAGAGAAACAGCTGCCAATGTGTCCTGATAACTAAGATTTTTGAAGCCATTGATCATTTCAGTTAGGAATCTCTGAGGTCTTTCACCTTCATGCCAAAAGGGGAATTTTATTTAATAATGGGTCTAAGGTGATATGATCTAAGGGGAATTAAGACTTATTTGGGTACAAAGGAGATGCCTTTCAAAATTAGATAAACCAGACAGAAGATTTTGCTAACTACTGTGTGAGACTTGATAGTCAAAAGATATGGAATTATCAAACACAATGTCTAGGGCACCTACAACAGTGTCTGGCTTGACAGGTATGTCACCTCTCTGGCATAAGAAATGTTTTGCTTGCCAAAATGAACTACAGTCAACTTCTTCACATTTAATTTGAAGCCCTCGTGTTTGCAGCAAAGGGTAACATGGTCTATTACATGATGATACAATTGCAAGTCAGTGGAAGATAGAATAACAACACTCAGTTTTCAATCATCTAACTTAGGCAGCCTTAGGCCAGGAGTGTGGGCCTATAGGTTTGAGAAATAGATGCCAAATAGGAGGCAGCATGGCACTGAGTCCTGCCTTATGTGACAGCTAATGTTTTAGCTTTCAGAAGTGTCTCCCATGACTCTAACTACATGACATCTGTCAGTCAAGAAGTTAGCTATCAATTACACAACATGAGAATTTACGATGTGTAATAAATGCCTGTATGAGAACAGCCTTAGTGAGCTTCTGATATGCTGTCTATATTGTACAGCCACTATGCTTTATTGACTTTTTCAAAGAAGATAATGAGGTTAAAGTGGCATGACCTTCCTTTGACAAAACTGAATTAATTAGTGCCCGGGGTTAAGAGATTTTTAATGTCCAGTTTAATGAGGTCTGTGGTGATACAGTCCATAGCTTTGCATATCAGGATAGAGAGACTAATAAGTCTATAGTTGGCAAAGTCCATGGTTATGCCAACTTTGTGTCATTGCATTACAAAGTATGTTTAACAGGCTTTATGAATGTGTGGAGGCCTAGACTAAAGAAGTTAAGCAGGGATTCATATAGGTTATGTTTGGTACTCCTACTCAAGCATCCTGGTATGCTATCAGGGTCCATGGGTGAAGTGTTCTTAGGTTTTGAGAGTGCTGAGATGATTTGATTCAAAGTAATTAAAAGATGCATCTGGGATTGTGGAATCTGTGGAATAGCTATAACTCACTGTGGAATAAAATGTGTACTATTTGCAAAACAAAAAAAAATGTCTACTTCCCTGTCAGCTAGAATATTAGCTATTTTTCTTGGATCAAAGTAGGCATCATTATTGTGGACTATTTCCAGATATTGTTGGATGTCAGTTTTTAGCTTCTTGACATAGTTAGCTTATATTTAACTTTGAGCGACATAATCGTTTCCTTAAGCTCTTAAAGTAGGTAGAATAAGACCCCTTATAAGAATCCAATAATTTCTTTATCGAGTTATAGAATGTATTTATATTGGCAATCCACCATAGTGGCTTGTGAATGAGTTTCTTATTACGTTTGATGAGAACAGGGATTGACTTATCAATGCAACTTTTATGTGGGAGTAGAAGTCAGAGGCGTACAGAGTGGCTATTGTAATGGGATCAATCAGATGAGCATTACAGTGGAATTTATTTAGGTCTTGAAGTAATTGAAGAAGCTTTGCTTTTTGAAAAGTCCTTAAACACCAAGGTATTTGCAGTTTATGTATAAACAATTTTATAGAAAAGATGACTGATTTATATTCTGATTTTACAGGGAAAGATGATGCATATGGAGCTGTGCAGGATGTGGCCATATTTGTGAGGACAAAATCAAGGGTACTGGGACCTGTAGTAGCATAGTTAACTATTTGTACAGATGAGTTAGTATTTATAATGTGCTGGCCATTTGTGGTGTTGGTTAGTCTGTTTATTGGTGGATAGCTGAAGTCCCAGAAAAGAAAAGTGTTGGATAAAATAGGGATCTCAGCTAAGGTACTAAGATACCTATCATGCTCAGAATAGTACTTAGAGGTGTTCTATACCTAACTATGAAGTGCTTATTAATTTCTGTGGAAGGTTGGGGGCTGGGCTGGCAACTTAACACCATAAAACTCCACTGCCAATCATGAGCGGACAGGTGATCCACTGTGGCAACCCCTAACCAGGAAAAAGCCAAAAGGAGAAGAAGATTAATTGTTTACAACGATTTGGACATTCTGGGATTTCAAATTTGGCTTGTCCAGGAATCTGTCATGAAGTGATGATATCCCCCAAAAAACTGATACTCATCAGAAATGCCAGTAGGTATAAAAACATGATAAGTACTAAACTCAGGACTCCAGAGTATTCCATAGGTTCATAGGTGTTTACTAAGCTAATGGCCACAAGGGCCTTTTTATGCCTAGTCATGCATCCCGAATCTCTGAGAAGTTCTGATACCCTTGATAAGTGCCCTGGGAGATGAACCATTTACAGGTCACCTGTGTCCATTAGAGACATAGGTGCCAAACCAGGGATGAATTTCCAGTTTCCCATCCAATTGTCCAAGTTGCACTTGAATTGGGTTAGGGAGGAACTCTGCTTCACATGGATGGGGACCCTGTTCCATAGACAGGGTTGTCTCTGGGATAAAAACCTATCTCTCCAACAGGTCCTATTTATATCACAGGAAAGGTGTAAGTCTTTAGAATGGGTAATTCTGGTGCTGTTTGTTTAGTGCATATGCAGGAGGTCCAACAGAGTGGCGTCTGACAATAGGCATAGACCTCCCCTCAAAAGCCTGTAGGAGACAAAAATACAGGGATAGAGCCTTGTGGTGGTCTGCATAGGACATTTTACGTATGCCCCGCATTCTTTTAGTGAGGAACCTTTGTGGACGTTCCAACTGTAGGATATGATTGCTTAGGTACATAACAAAGGGGGCATTGTACTCAATGATGGGTCTGATGAATGCCGAATACAGTGGAACAATGACTTCCTTGGACTTAGATGCTGAACCTTTGTTTATAAGTTGCGTAACATAGAAGAATTTCCTCACCACTGTAGACACATGATGATCAAAGGCTAGATTACTATCTACATGTGTCCCTAAGTCCATGACTATTAGGTCAGCTGTAAGGGGCGTGTTGTCAATATGATAGTTACCAGGGATGGTAAGATACTATTATGCATTTTTTGGCATTTAGCTTTAGTCCATGGCTCTGACACCAGTTGTTTGTCTGTGTTAGCTCCTCCTGGAGAACATTTGTGTCAGTGTGAGATTCCATGACTGCTCCTAATTTGCAATCATCTCCAAATTTTGTCAGCTAGAGACCACTGACATTGCCCTTGACTTCTGAGAAGTAAATGCCAAAAAGGAACAATCTAGGGATTGTTCCCTGAGGGACTCCACTTGTGACTCGCCTCTTTGTAGAGGTGGACTCCCCAATTCTAACTTCCTGGATCCTGTGAGCCAGTTGCTTATCCATTGGGTAAAGTATGGGTTTGTACCTAACCTTTTGAGTTTGTCAACAATGCTTGAGTGGGGCATTGTGTCAAATGCCTTGGCCAGGTCAAGGTAGGCAGTGTAAATGATTTTGCCCTCATCCATTGCTTTGGTGACCTTCTCAAAGAAGTCCCCCAGGATGAATAGGTATGATCTGCCCTTGACAAAACCAAAATGGGTTGGGTTCAGTGTCTGGAGGTTTACTATATCCCTTTTGATCATCTCCATAATAGTTATTTTCATGGCTTTTCATATAAGACTAGTGAGACCTATGGTTCTGTTGTTTCCAGAGTCTGTAGATGGCCCACCTTTGTGCAGAGGTATGACTGTTGCCTTTCTCCATCTATGAGGCATAAAGCCTGTTTGAAGCCTACAGTTAAATAGTAATTCCAGTGATCCAGATAGGTCATGTTTCATGCCATTTAGAAGGCATCCTGGGATATTGTCTGGGCCCATTGATGCAGTGTTCTTGTTTTTAGAGAGAGCATTAATGACCTGTTCCCTAGTGATAGTAGGGGGAGTTATATTTCATGATATCTTCTGAGGGAAGGTTGAGGGGAGAGAGAGGTAAAGTTGGAGCTGAACTGATCAGCCAGGAGGTTTGCTATATCTTCTGGCTCTGTATAGGTGGTGCCATTTACAATGAGCTCTGCACACAATTGTGTATTGCCTATGAGGTTGGGGACATAGCTAAAGAATGCTTTGTGGTTGTCCTTGGCGTGGAAGGCCAAACTTACCTCAGATTTGGTTTTGGTAGACTTTATTTGTCCTCTTTGTTGTTTTATTTAGTTTGATGAGAGTACTTTTATCCTGCTGGGTGATGCGCCTCCTAATTTTTGCCATGATTTTCTTCCTCCTGTTATACAGCCTATTGATTTTGTGATTCCACCAGGGTGACTTGTTTTTGAGTTAGTTCTGTACTTCTTCCTGGTATGTACAGCTGCCTCTATGCAGCTATTAACATGCTTGTACAGGGTTTCTGTGAACAGTTCTGCATAGGCAGAAGTGATCTCAGGGTTTATGAGGGCTTGACATTTTGCCAGGTTCTCACTTAATAGCAGGTTAGCTTTAGAATAATTCCTCAATATTCCAAGTTTAGCAGGGAGTCCAGGTTTTATTTTTACTTCAAAGGAGAGCATTTTGTTGTCTGACCTTACCAGGGAAGGCATTATGGTAAGGGGTGTACAGCAGTCCCCCATATTAGTGAGGACCAAATCCAGTATGGCTGCACCCCTGGTTGGTGTATGGACTATCTGGTCCAGGGAGTTTGTGTTTACAAAATCAAGGAATCTCTGTGCATGTATGTTTGGTGTTATATAGGATTTCCAGTTAATAGTGGGCTAATTAAAGTCACCCATGAATATGGTATTGGGTTGGATTGTTTTTGTTTCTAATAAGTTTAAATACATGGCATGGGTTTCCTGGGTTGTAGAGGAGGACATATAGCTTGCAAGGAAGTGGCACTGGATTTTACCTATGGTGATTAGAACATGGATCAGCTCAAGTGCATTGTCCTGCTTGACCAGCCTTGAAGTATGTTTATTTTTGGTGTAAATAAGAGACGCCTACAGCTTTAGTCCCTCACCTAAATGTATGGAATGCATTATAACCTTGCATTGTCAGTGTGCTGTCTGTGACTTTAAACCAAGTCTCAGTGACCGCACAGACATCAGCATTCTCTAGGGCAAAGAGAGCTTCTAGAGAGTGGAGTTTTTTGTTTAGACTCCTAGCATTGAGCAGTGACACCTTTATATTTTCTTGGTTTTAATTTGCTATGTTAGAAGTACTTTCAGTTTGGCATTGCCTAAAAGGCACTATAGGGGAAAACAAAAAAAAAGCCTAGAGGGGAGAGGTGCAGACCATCCCTCTCAAAGCAGCATGGTCTGTTGACCATCTCCTTCCATGCTGACTAATATTGCACCCCCTTAGAATGATACCAGAAACTAAGCTAGTTATCAAAGTCAATCATCTTTTGTTCATATTGAGGCATCATCCTTGGAGAAGGCAAACTGCTGCTCAGTGCTAGGCTCATACCAGCTTAGGATACATATTCTGAGAGCTCCATGATGTCTCTCTTCATATAATCTAGGGAGGTACATGTAAGGTTATTTACACCCACATGGACTATGGCTGAGTCATACTGGTGCTTGTAGTCCAGTGATCTGAGTGTGCATGTAATGTGGCAGATCCTAGCCCCTGATAAGCAACTGACTGTAACTGTCTCCTTACTCAGCCTGGTGAGAGGGACATCGGTATGTCTCACGATGGACTCTCCAATGACTAGAATGTTGGATTGTGTGGTGGCTTGCCTTATGGGCTTAGCAGTAGAGGCTTCATGAGATGTGGCTCTAAGTGTTGAGGTGGATGTTATTTTGAATAGGTTCATAGGTTCATACTAGGCTATCTGCCCTAGGGCATTTATAAGCCTAGCCAGAGTGTGTTTGGCTTTCGCCACCCATTTTAAATTAATTTTGCTATGCCCTTTTTCGAGGTTAGTATACTGTGCCTCTGTCTAACAGTGACACAGAAGTGATACCCGGGGTAAACCTACTATCTCCCATCCACTCATCAAGATTCCTCTTGAAGACAGTCAATGAGGGACTCTGCCTAACCTGGACTGGGATTTTATTCCAGAGTGAAGGGAGCCTCTGGGTTATGAATCTGTCCCTCCAGCATGTCCTATTTATTTCAGTGCTGAGGTCCAAGTCTCTCGAGTGCGTAGCTCAATGGGATTTGGATTTTCTGAGGTGCAGCATGTCCATTAATTCCGGGTTGGACATGGCTTTATACGTCAGGCACAGATCACCTCTGAGCAGGCGGCATGCCACTGAGTAGAGCTGGAGTTTCTTTAACCGGGCAGCATATGGCATCTGTTTCAGCCCTTTGATCCTCTTGGTGAGGTACTTTTGGGGTCTTTCCAGTTGCTGCAGGTGTCTGGTAAGGTACATCCCAAAAGGGGCATTGTACTCAATTATGGGCCTGATGCGGGATGAGTAAAGAGGCACGATGACCTCCCCTGAGCTAGATGTGAATCCCTTCATGATTAGGTGGGCTATATAAAATGTTTGTCTAACCACTTTAGCCACGTGGTTGTCAAATGAGAGATTGCTATCAACTTGGGTCCCCACGTCTCTAATTACTTCTTCCGTACTTAATGGATTACCACCTATTTGGTAATTTGTGCCAAAGGGGATGACTATACACTTTTTGGCATTTAGCTTGAAGCCGTGGCTCTGGCACCAGTTGTCTGTTTCTATGAGGCCCTTTTGTAGGATGCTTGTGTCAGCTGGAGAGTCGATTATGGCGCCCAGTTTGCAGTCATCTGTCGAACTTGGTCAGCCACAGTCCTTCCGTGTTAGCCTGTACCTCCGAGAAATATATACCGAACAAGAGAGGTCCCAGGACTGAGCCTTGTGGGACACCACTTGTAACTGGTTTGGAGTCTGACATGGCTCCAGCAATTCTAACCATGTGGGTTCTGTCCTTGAGCCAGTTTGCAACCCATCTAGTGACAGGGGTTTATGTTTAAGCTGGTGGGCTTATCTATAATGCCCGAGTGGGGTATTGTATCGAAGGCTTTTGCAAGGTCCAGGTAGGCTGTGTGGACCACCTTCCCCTCGTCAATGGCCTTGGTGACTGTTTCAAAGAAATCAACCAGGTTTAAGAGGCAGGATCTGCCCTTAACAAAGCCAAACTGGGTAGGATCCAGTGTCTGTAGGTCCCTAATATCTTTATTTATGAGGTCCATGATGATCCTTTCCATAGCTTTGCAGACCAAGCTAGTCAGGCTTATGGGGCGATAGTTTCCAGGATACGTTGAGGCACCAACTTTGTGGAGAGGGACCACTGTTGCTGTACGCCACTCTTTGGGTACATATCCTGTAGTAAGGCTGAGATTGTTTGGGTTTAGTTCTTCTTGGAATTCATGTAGGACGCAGCCCAGGACACCGTCTGGTCCCATTGATGCTATGTTTTTTGCTTTGGAGAGGGCGGCTCTTACCTGAGCATCTGAGATGTCAGGGGGGCAGCACTCTGCTGGGATAGATATTTGCCCTTTTGGTGGGGAAGGGGGGGAGACGTTTGCACTGAACCTGTCAGCTAGGATGTTGGCAATGTCTGTGGGTTCGGTGTATTTTTTGTCATTTTGGACTAATTCTGAGCATATCTGGGAATTCCCACCCATGTTCCTAACATAACTGAAGAAACCCTTGTGATTATCCTTAGTGTCCTGTGCAATTTTTCTCTCGAAGCTGGCCTTAGACGATTTTATGAGTGCCCATAGTTTTTTGCTAATACTGATCAGAGATGCCTTTCCCTTTTTGGGATTTTGCTCTATCATGTAGTAGCTTCCTCCTTCTATTGTATAGTTTGTTTATGGCTGGGGTCCACCAGACAGGTCGCCTAACTTTGGAGGATTGGGTCTTGGTTTTATTTGGGATTGCATGATCCATGCATTCCTGAAGGTGTTCATAGAATGCGTTTATAAAGAATTCTGCAGACTGGGCTATATTTTCCACAGGCCCGGGGGCTTTGAAGGTTTCCACCTCAGTTTTGAGGAGTGTGAAATTTGCTTTAGAAAAGTTTTTCACTGTGGTTTTCTGGGCAGAGCTGGGGTCGGGATGTGAATATCTAGTGAGATTAGTTTATGGTCTGATCTTACCAGTGAGGGATACTCTTCTGGTCTGGAGCATAGAGTCCCCATGTTGGTGATGATCAGGTCCAGTATATTTTCCCCTCTTGTGGGAGTGGCAACAAGTTGTTCCATAGCATTTGAGTTTATAAATTCTAGGAACCTTCGGGCTAGGGTGTTGGAGCTAGAGTAATGCTCCCAGTCTATGTTAGGGTAGTTGAAGTCACCCAATATAATGGTGTTTGGAGAGACCTTCATATTTTCCAGTGTTCTCAGGAAGGCCGAGTGGGGTTCCTGGGTTTGGGAGGGTGGTCTGTAGCAGGCTATAAACTGGAAGGCAGTTTTACCCACTGTTAGTTGCACATGGATAGTGTCTGATGCTTCGTGCTGTGCCACCAACCTGGATGTGTGGGTATCTTTGATGAATATTGATACTCCCCCTCCTTTTGTGGTTCGGTCCAAGTTTTGGGGCTGAAAAACATGGTATGAGGTATAACCTGGTAGTGCTGGGGTGCTCTCGGGAGCCTTGAATCAGGTTTCTGTTACTGCACAGATATCGATGTTCTCCATGCTAAGGAGAGTTTTGAGTGCGTGCATCTTGAGGTTTAGGCTTCTGGCATTGAGTAGCATTACTCTTAGTTTCTTATCCCTTATGATACCTATGGAGGTGGGTTTGTCTTTTGAGCCTTGCCTAAAAAAGGCACTATGGGGGTGGCAAGAGCCTTTGCCAATATCCGAAAGCCCAGGGGTGACAGGTGCAAGCCGTCCCTATCGAAGCATCGTGGCTTGTCGAGCATGTCGAAAGAGTGCATTCAGGGCTGCTGTGGATATTTGTTATGTGTACTTTGTCTAGGAGGTCTTTGTGGTTTAGGAAGGCTACATGTAAGTGCGTCAGCATATGTGTATAGATATGTCTGCTTTGAATTGTGCGTGATGGGTGCAGCATGTGTACTACTGACAACCTTATTGACATTAGGAGTACTTTTATGTGAGAGCTTTCCCTCCAGTGATGTATAAATACATCTCTCACATACCATATCAATTTGTTTGAGAATTAACTGGTTGTCAGTAAACATGAGGCAGTTTCTACATTGCCTTAGGATGCCCATATCCACCAAGCCAGTAACGGAGACAGTAGGAAAGTTCATATCCATGGCAACAGACCCTTTCTTATTGATTAGACAGTTGGAGTGAGAATATCAATCACTATGAGGAGTATCTGCTTTGCAGCTATATGGACCGTTCTTGTCACTGCAAACTAGTTTTCCTGTGTGCAACGAGATATTGCAGAAATGTCAATTGTGCTTTCACAGGAATAATGTCGCTCAAGGTGTCTGAGTCTGTACAGAGCACTGCCAAACACTTGAGAGGAAACTAATACATAGATCCTGAAAATTTAAAGATGAAGCATTTAAGAAGATATGAAGTTAGAAACAAATCAAGCAGTGCCTACTGAAAATAAAGAATTAGCTTGTCAGGAATGATGAAAAGATGGGAGTCGCGTGAATGGCTACTGCCTGGCTACCACTAATGCTGGTCTCACCACAGCTACACTCTGCTGGGATACAATGCTCCTTTGCTTCTTCTCTCACCAGAAGTAAAATGTTAGCACCAATCCCAGGAAGAAAAGCAGGCCACAGTCTGTTTGGTGATCCACAGTTTTGTACCAGATGATGTATTTCTCTGAGTTGGGACTATATTTCTGCAACTATACATAAATTAATGCTTTCAAGTTATAGGCGTGTCTTAAAGTTTGGATATTTTTTTTTTTGTTAAGACTCCTGACAATTGAGTAGAACTATATTAATGTGCTCCAAGTTAGAACACACTATATAGGAATGTCCTGCAGATGGTCTCTGCTTAAAAAAGGCATTATGGGGCAGCAAATGCTGCAAAGGTCTTGTTAAGAGAGGTACAGACAATTCTTGACAAAGCAGGTTAGCTTTCCAGCCATCTTACCCAAACCAGATGCACATTGGATCCCACTAGAATGACACCAGCTGCATAAACAATCATTAATGCCAATAACCTTGTCACTGAATTGCATCGTCATTCTTCGTGGTGGCAAAATACCACTCAAGACCATTCATTATCAATGTCTTTCCTGCCTCAGACACATGAATATCAAGCTCAGTCATATCCTTCTGCAGGCTTTTTTGGGTATAGTACCACTCACCCTGCATGGACCTTATATGGCCATAAGTATATTTGTTAAAAAAGAGGGCTCTAAGTGTCTTTGGTATATTCAAATCCTGTTTCCAGAAAGACAGATGTCACCCTATTCATATTCAACCAGGTGAAGGAGGTGTCCATATGACTGATAGTAGAGTCAGCGATCACTAAAATACTACTGTGGGTAGGTTCACACTCACTGGGTCTTAATGGCTTGGAGTCTTCACTCTTGACTCTTAGAGGTAAGTGTAATGGCTGTATGGGTGTGAGGTGAAGGTAAGGGGCTTGGTATGTGAGCTAAATCTCCATTCTGGTTTGCAAAGTAAGCACAGATAATGACAATATTCATTCTGAGACTTGCAAATGAAGGGCAGCATAGCTGGTCTTAAGGGTTATTATTTAGTCAGACACATTATTAGAACTTCTCACTTAAAGTTCTTGCTCCAGAAGGTACTTATAAATCTCATTTTGTAAAGTGGTAGAGAATAAGGCTATCATTTTAATGACAATTAACCCAGTCTCCTTATCTATATTCTTATAGACAATCTCCCTAAGGTTTCCTGTACTCTACTTTTTTTTTTTACATTATCCTGACTTGGACTATATTGACCACAGTGCAAATGAAGACAGTAATCTGCTTGGTGTCCAACAATTTACAGTTGGGGTGGTCATATATCTTGGTCCTTACTTCATTGACTCATTTGAACAAATGGGAGCTACTGACATCTGCATTCTAATTTCCATTGACTGCATAGTGAGTCTTCTGACAAATTAAGTAATATCCTTCCAGACGAAACACATTCATATTTCTGGAACTATAAGGTGTTAATAAAGAAGTCTAAATGGCAAACTACTAACACAAACTAATCTTTAAAATGATCACCTTTGTTAGATTCTAGGTTTTAAACAGATCATATAAACACAATAAGCATAGAAATGATTTTTTATAATGCTTTGCAAACATCTTTTATCTCAATAACCACACAAGGTATACACACATACTGTCAGAAATGTTTTTTCAACCATCAGTGAGTTTTCATATGAGGCTAAGTAGTTTTGTCTGAGTTACTTGGTAGCTGACATGTTTAGTAACACAGGAAAATTATTATAATATAAATAAGTAGCATACTAACAACATTCATTATATTATTAGAAGCAGTAGGTCAAATATCATTCCATTTCAGTTTCCCATCATATAATGTTTAAGATGAAATATTTCTATAGCTTGTGTGGTATGGTTTTAAAATTTTTACTATAAATACGCATAGGCAATATGTGATACCAGGAAGCATCACTTGGATTATCCGAGATAAATACATGGAGGCATCACTAGGGTTTAATTAACTAACCACAGACATATAGTTGTATAGTCTAAGGCAAATCCCAGGAAGTTAAGTCCATTTAAAGATACCTCATCTTAAGTACCTCCTGCTAGCAGTAATCAAGAATAATAGGAGATGGATGAGCACCTTTGTTAATACATACAGAATACATACCAAACTGTTTAGAATGAATATGTCCACAATAATAAACTGCAAATTCAACCTTCAGTAGGCATATGTTAGTGCCACTCATCCCATATTGGGCAAAGAACAGATTACACCCCTCTACAATAAGAAAAAATGGTGGCCAGTGAAGCTGCAGTCTTACCAATCCCATATGTAAAGTAATATAACACTTATTATTACTGATTGGCATAACATTTGTTAGCATGAAGAAGAAAGATTATCTCCTGTTTGACATAGCTATCAGGTAGAACATAAGATTCAAGTTAGGTATTTTCCACTGCCTTAACATAATTAAACCTTTCCAGAGTTAAAGCAAAACATTACTGTTATCTAAGGAATACATGACTGTCAGTTTTGGTTCATATAATATTCAGATGTAGTGGTTGTTTCTCTGTTATCCATGCACAACACAAAACCACACACGTACGGACACACACACATACACACACACACACACACACACACACACACACACACACACACACACACACACACACACACACACACACACACACACACACACACACACACACACACACACACAAACACATGCACACACCCAGACACATGGTAAAAATAATGTACTTTATTTCCAATTAATCATCAGTGATTAAAAAAACAGTTAATCCTGAGAAGAAAAATGATCATAGATGACAGTGGAAGAAGGTGAAGATGTAAACTGGATGTTGTTAATTTAAAAGTACAAGGGAGCTCTCCAGTGGAGAGTCATTTTTAATAGGATCATAGGTGTGCAGTAGGCTAATGGCCCTGGAGCCTAGCCCATAGGATTACCCTGGCATCATGCCACCCGACCTTAGTTCCCAGTGCCTCTGTCAAGTAGAGCCACAGGAGTGATCCCTGGGATGAACTTTCTATTTCCCATCCACTCATCAAGATTTCTCTTGAAGAGGCCAGTGAGGTGCTCTACTTGACATGTATGGGAAGTCTATTCCATAGCATGGGCAGTCTCAGGTTATGAACCTGTCCCTCCAGCTTGTTTTATTGATTGTGGTAATGAGGTTGAGGTCTCTGGAGTGTGTAGTGCAGAGGGAATTTCTTTAGATGTAGCATTTCTAACACAGCTGGGACAGACATGGCTTTGTAAGTCAAGCAGAGATTGCCTCTAAGTAGGCGATATGAGACAGAGAATAGTTGGAGTTTTTTGAGTCTGTCCATATAGGATAAGTGTTTAAGGCCTAAGATCCTCTTTATGAGTTATTTTTGTGGCATCTTCAGTTGTTGTAGGTGTCTAGTGAGGTACATGCCAAATAGGGCATTGTACTCAATGATTGGCCTAATGAGGGAAGAGTAGAGGGTGACAATGAACGGTTTCTTCCTGGATGCAAAACCCTTAGTAATAAGATGTGCCACATGAAAGGGCTTTCTGACCACGGTGGTAATGTGGTGGTTAAAAGACAGGTTGCTGTCAACCTGTGTTCCCAGATCTCTTATAATGCCTTCAGTGTTCAGTGGGCTCCCATCAATGTGGTAATTCATGGGAACTGGGTTTTTCCCAAAGTGGATGACGACACATTTTTTTGCATTGAGCTTAAGGCCATGGTTCTGACACCAGTCATTGGTCTCAGTGAGGCTTTTCTGTAGGATGTCAACATCACTTGGGGTGTTAATTATGGCTACCAATTTACAATCATCTGCAAACTTTGTCAGCCAGAGTCCCTTCATGTTGGCCTGAACTTCAGAGAAGTACATATCAAACAGGAGAGGACCCAGTACCGAACCCTGTGGGACTCCACTCATGACTGGTTGACAGTCTGAGTTGGAGTCAGCAATTTTCACACTGTGGGTTCTATCTGTGAGCCAGTTTGCAACCCACCTAGTGATATAGGGGTTGATGCCTAGCTTAGTGAGTTTTTCTATGATTCCTGAGTGGGGAATGGTATCAGATGCCTTGGCCAGATCAAGGTAGGCTATATGAACCACCTTGGCTTCATCCACAGCTCTGGTGACTGACTCAAAGAAGTCAACCAGGTTGAGCAGGCATGATATATCCTTCACAAAAGCAAACTGTGTGGGATCCAATGTTTGTAGGTTCCATATATCTTTGTTTATTAGGTTCATGATGATGCGTTCCATAGCTTTGCATATCAGACTTGTCAGGCTAATGAGGCGATAGTTCCCAGGGTCTGTAATCGCTCTTCCTTTGTGGAGAGGAATGACTATAGCAGTGCGCCATTCGGTAGGGACAAAGCCTGAGGTGAGGCTGTGCCTGAACAGGGCACACAGGTGAGGTGCCAGTTCACTCTATAGTTCATGTAGAACACAGCCAGGGATATTGTCACATCCCATAAAAGCTGTATTCTTGGCATTGGACAGTGCTGTTTTAACCTGTGCAGCAGTAATACTGGGTGCCTGGCAATCTACTGGTATAGTGATTGGTCCTTTGGTGGGGAAGAGAGGGGTAAAGTTGGCACTGAATCTGTCGGCCAGTATATTGGCAATATAGGAGGTGCCATTTTGCAACAGCTCCAAGCAAATCTGGGTATTGCCATGGAGATTCTTTACATAACTATAGAAGGCCTTCTGGTTGTCTTTACTATCTGCTGCAATTCTGTTTTCATAGCTAGTTTTAGAGGATTTGATGAGGGATCTCAACTTTTTGTCGAGGCTGATAAGGGAGTTTTTCCAGTCTTGGGTCTTCACCTTATTTCTTATCAGTTTCCTCCTTCTGTTGTAGAGTTTGTTTATGGCAGGGGACCACCAGATTGGCTTCCTTTTTTTGGAGGAGAGTGTCTTGGTTCTATTGGGTATGGCGAGATCCATGCATTTGTGTATGTGTTTGTAAAGGGCATTAGTGTATGATTCGGCAGTCATGCAGCTGTTCTCCAATTGCATGGGTGCCGTGAAATTAGCCACCTCTGTTTTTAGGAGCCTAAAGTTATGTGTCTTCAGTGACTAAAAATTTTTAAAGTTGTCGTACAATGTCCTTTTATTGCACCTTTTTAACATAAAAGGTTTGTCACACACACTCATACACACATCAGAGATTGTTTATTTATACTGTCCTATGGGATGTTCACAAGAGACAGACAGTATGAAGGAACTAGCTAGTTGAGTTGAATATAAAGTTAATTACTAAACTTGAGAAAATCTTACCTTTCTTTTAATCTTTTGTTGTTAGTTTATCAGTGTAAAACTTGTGTTTCACGAAAATGTTTTTTTAAGAAACAACGATTTAAATTCAAGTAGCATCTTAACATTTCCATGATTTTGTCAATAATTGATAATTAGTTTCCCAAAAAGGCTTTCTCTTGATATTACATACTTTCTTTTGTCAGATGCATATTCATCTATTAAGGGAACATTTATTGAACTGAGTCATACGTATCCATAATTGGAATGGTATGCAGTGACTGGAATTTGAAAATACAAAAATGCAGTAAGCTATAATGCTTCCTGAACCTGTGAGAACTATTTTGTAGATTAATAAATTTGTTTTGTTGTTTTGTATTATTCTGCTTGTTTTAAGATGCAAAAATACATAAACAAATATTAAGTAAAAGAGTTTGTAAAGTATCATCTGAAAAAAAAAGGATTTCTGGCCAGGAACATGTCTGACTCCTTTAGTATTATGTTAAATCTTTAAGAAGTTGTTAGGTAGCTAATGATTACAGTAGATTTCTATTTCTTCAGTAAAAATGTAAGCAGTAGGTCATAAACTCAGCATTTTAAAAGGAATAGCCCTGAATTTCTATTTCTGCATAGTAATTTTTTTAAGTCAGAAGTATAATTAGAGTTAACAGCTGAACTGTGTAGTTATTCCAGATGGGGCTATAAATCCATGAGGCAAATTGCTTGCAAAGGAGGTTAGTATACCTTCCCCTGACAGCAGTTTTGTCAGTGAATATTTCATTTAAAATTATGCAGGGTAAAAATAACATGCTTTAGTTCCAATTAATCATCAGTGCTCCGATTAAAAAATATTTAAATCCTGAGCAGAAAAATTATCATAGATGACTGTAGAAGAAGGTGTCATTGTTAATTCAAAAGTACAAGGGAGCTCTCCAGTTGAGAGTCATTTTTTATCTTCTGTTTATGTGTCTTCAGTGACAAACATTTTTTTTTTCAGTAATTTTTATTTTTATTTTTACATTAATAAATGTCACAAATAAAAACCATCTTACAACATGACCGTGTGCATATATATATATATATATATATATATATATATATATATATATATATATACATATATATATATATATATATATATATATATATATATATACATACATACATACACACACACACACACACATATATATATATATATATATATATATATAGATATATATATATAGATATATACATACATATATACATCCATATGCATACACACATATATACATACATACACATACACACACACACATATGTTATACATTGATGTCAAATACCACAGGATATAGGTCATACAACATATCTATTTACACTATGTACATAGATGCTTTCATTGTTAATTCCACAGTTATATAGACAGCATATACATTCGTAATATCCAAGTTATTATTTAATATCTGAACTTGTATGTGTTCTTTGGTTCCATTATAGTGTATTTCTAAGTTGCTGTGTGATGAATTATGCTAATATGATGTTAAAGGTTTGTTCCCAAATTTCTCTGGATTTCATGTTTTTGTTTCTTTTATCTATTACTATTTTATGAGCTAAAAGGTGTTGTATAGCTACTTGTTTAAAACCCTCCCAAGAGATATTTATCGTATCTAGCCATTTAAAAGCTATATACAGTTTCATTAGTAGGAAAATTGTTAAAAGTGTATTTGCTTATTTTCTTGGGATGTTGGGTGGGAGAATGTGTAACAGAGTGAATTCCCAAGTTAATGTTGATGTTTGATAACCCGTTTTTTGTAATTGTACCTTGAGAGTGTTCCAGAGTTTATAGACACATTTACAGCTCCAAAATGCATGAATTAAGTCAGCTATCTGGTCCTTACAGTGTGGGCAGAAAGGTGATTTTGATGTGTTAAATTTGTGTAGGATTGCAGGTGTAAAATAAGCATTATTATTGATCATGAGCTGAGTGTATGCTAACTTTCTGAGGGGTAGAATCTTCAGTGTTAGATTGATTGCCTGGCTTATTTGCTGATCATCTATGGATGGTTTAATTTTTCTCCAGTACTTAGAGAAGAGGAGGTCCTTCTGGTATTTGATTTCATTTATCATTTTATATGAATTGGTAATAGTTTTCTTTGTAATGATAATAGTTTTCCAAAGCCTGCTACACGTTTCTATGTCACTATTGGTCATAGTAATATTTTGGAGATAACTGGAACACAGTTCTTTGATTTGTCTTTGGATTATTATGTGTGATTTAGGCAGGTTTAAGTTGGTCCTCATTTCTTGTATTGAACAGTTAAGGTAGGGATAGATATCTTGGATTGTTTTATCTTTTAGTCTGGGAAAAGGGACTAAGTCCAGCATCTTATTGTTTATTTTTAAATTTGGGGTTTTTATGAAGGGGTTGCAGTATTGTCATGGCATGTCTAAGGTTCAAGAATTGAAAGAGTTTTTGCACTAGGTTGATAGAATGTTTTAAGGGCTCTATAATGTTATAAGTTTGTATTTCTTTCTGCTTCAGGAATGGAAGTGCTTTGGGATTGAAACCTAGAGCTTTAATATATCTATAATATATTGTCACCTAGAGAGGAGACCAATTTTCCATTGACGGGTTATGTTCAGCTATTCTCAATATTCTGTTAGTGTTAATGATCGAGTAGTACATTTTAAAATCTGGTAGATTTAGTCCTCGTTTGCTTTTGGGGAGTGTTAATTTTGGATAGGAGATTATGGTTTTTTTGGGTTCCCATATAAATTTTGCTAGGAAGGTATGAATTTGTTTGAAGAATTTATTATGTATTGTTGTCTGTGATGTCATGAATATATACATTAATCTAGGTAAAATGTTCATTTTGATTATTGATACTTTGGCCAAGAATGGTAGTTTTAGGTTGTTCCATCTTTTGCAGTCTTGCATTATATTTTGCCATTTAAGGTTTACATTGTGTTGGTAGAAGTCTTTGTTACTCTGGAAAAAGGTGATTCCCAGGTATTTAGTTTCTTCTTTAATTTTTATTGTGTTTAACAATGGTATTAGTGAGATGAGTTTGGGTGTTTTTAGGGGGAAAATATTAGTTTTATTAAGGTTTAGTTTGTAGTTAGACATAGTCGAGAAATGTTCAATTGCAGCTATTATTTTGTTTATATCCGAATTTGGTGTAGTGCAGTATATGTTCAGATCATCTACAAATGCAGTGAGTTATATTTTGAAGTTGTGTATTGATTGGGGATTGTGATATGTATTTTGTTTAATGTATAGAAAGAGTGGTTCTAGGTATAGGTTAAACAGGAAGGGTGATAGTGGGCATCCTTGTCTTGTTCCATTTTTTATTAGGATCCTATTTGACCAAGTTTTATTTATATACAGAGATGTGTATGGGTTGCTATAGAGAGTTTGGATGATCTGAATGAAGTTATTGGGTATATTAAAGTAGGGTAGTGTTTGGAGTAAGAATTCTAGATTAACCCTATCAAATGCCTTGTGGGCATCCACTACCATTGTGTAGATGTTGATATTGTATCGGTTAGCATAGGATATTAGTGCATCTAATGTTAATGTATTGTCACTAGTCTGTCTATGTGGTGTAAAACCGGATTGTTCTGGGGAGAGGATTTTTCTATCAGATTTTTCATTCTGTTTGCAAGTATAGAGGTAAATATTTTAGTATCTATATTTAAGAGGGAGATGGGTCTGTAGCTGTCGGGGTTTTGGGGTCTGTGTGTTCTTTTAATATAAAGATAGTTTTAGAGGCATTAAAGTGGATATCATTTATTTTATAGTTTATTATGTAATTCAGTGTATAGTATAGTAGTTTGGCTATCAAGGGGGGAAATGCTTTGTAAAATTCTGATGTGAGTCCATCCGGACCCGGAGCGTTATGCACTTTTAAGTGTTTGATTGTTGTAATAATTTCACTGATGGATATCGGCTCAGTTAGTTTTTTTTGTTGGTCTAGATTGAGTTTAGGGAATTTCAGTTTTTGAAGAAAAAGAATTCTATCTTCCTTTGAGGTTTGTAGTATTTGTGCTCCATATATTTGAGAGTATATTTGTTCAAATGTTTTAATAATGTCTTCATTTTTTGTGTAGTTTTTGTCTCTGTAGTTTATTTCTGATATATTGGAGGCATTTTTATGTTGGCAGATAATTCTGGCCAGAGCTCTAGATGGTATTTGAGCTTCTTCTGCGTAAGTGGCTAACATTCTGGCTTCATAGAAAGATAGGTTCCTGGTTTCTAACATATATAGATCCCTTTGCACTTTTAAAAGTTCTGCTTCTGTTTGGTTCTTATGGCTATTTATTAGTTCTTTTTCAAGATGCTGTATTTTCCCTTTCAGTATATGCTCCTCTTTCAGTTGTATTTTTTTATAGTATGCTGCTTTTTTGATAAACAATCCTCTGATTTGTGCTTTGGTTGCAGCCCATTCTATGTCAGTTGGTACTTGGGAGTTAGTGATATTTGTAAGAGCTATTTTTAGTATTGCTTCTGTTTCTTTTATTACATCCATTTTGGAAAGTAAATTAGGGTTTAATGACCAATTATGACCCCTATTCTCTAAATATATCTTTTTGTCCCAGTTAATGTTCAGTGTGATTTTGGAGTGATCTGAAAAGAACCTGGTATGTATAGTTATTGTTGGGTCCATGTTAATGAATATGTCAGAGATTAAGAAGAAGTCTATCCTTGACCACATTTTGTGGCATTGCGAATAGAATGTGAATTTCCCTGTTTTATCTGCACTGTTCCCATGTTTAAAAGGATCATATAGTTTGAAATCTTGTTTGAGTTCATTAAGGGCTAATGTGGCTTGTTTATTATGTGATTTGGTCAGATTAGATTTATCCTTTTCTGGGTTTTGATATGTATTCCAGTCACCATCAATCACTAGGTAGTGATCTTTAAATTGGTTTAAGGTTGGGTATAATGACATAAAAAAGTGTTGTTGGTTATTACAGGGTGCGTAAACATTAAGTACCATTATAGGTTTTGGTATTGTAGGACAATTAAATGTTACATAGCACCATCTTCCCTCCTTGTCAGCTTTGTTTTTAAGTATTTTTTCCTTAAATTGGTTTTTAATTATTATGGCAGCCCCAGCACTGTTTGTTTTCCCCTCTGAAGCTATGATTTGACTTATCCATTTCTTTCTGCTAATTTATGCCCATTGCTCTGCAGTCAAGTGCGTTTCTTGTATTAGTATGAGGTTGGCTGTGGTTTTTAATGTAAGGTGTAAGAATATTTTTCTTTTCTTCTTGTTTTGGAGCCCTTTAACATTCCATGATTCTATTTCCCACATTTATTTATTAGGTGTATTCCTTAGATATGCCATGTGTATTAGTTTTGTTTTGTTAATTTTGTATGTGTTACTGTGTGATGGTTTAGGAAAGCATCTATTTATCCCCGTCCCTACACTGTGCCTAACCACTATATCCCTGGACCAGGAATAATCAGGGGGGGGGTGAAGGATCATTATATGGTTTACCTTTACGTCTAATCTTAGAATGTGTTTTCTTTTTAGATATAGATTTACTCCATAGTATCCCCCCTGTGTTACTATAAACAATGTGGACAAAGCTGAACAAACTAGTTTCCTCAACAAACACTGCTACTTAATATCCCTAGCCTCTTCCAACATATTATTTATACAGTGATGGTATTGCATTTAAGGTACAGCATGTATTGTTTTTGTCTTGTGACTAATTCTTTCTAATAGTATTTTTAAAACCGCATATTAATATATATTCCTCAGTAAATTATAGCAATATGTGTACCATAGTAATATTGTTAAACAATCAATCTTGTCATTTTTACATTTTTCTCTCATTTGACTTCTTTTTCCTCCCCTTTACTTATTCAGATTTCGGCCTTCTTTGGTGCCTATAGTGATGTTTTTCCACATCAATCTGTGTGGGTTATAAAATATATACTTGGCACCTATTTAACAGAAGTAGGAAGTATAGAGAGACAAAAAAAAAAAAAAAAAAAAACAGCTTAGCCAAACAGTCCTTCTGCTATAGTTGACATATTAAGGCTATATTTACATTATCTCAGGATTGTTAGGTTATTTTACTAATTTCCTGAGATTACTTCTCTCCAGGATCTTTTAACACATTTCTAGTATTTACATAAAACATTTAACAATTTTTTCCCTTTTTTCCCAATATTAATCTATGAGCTAGCATAATTCTGACAGTTTATTTCTTGCCTATTATTTAAGGCTGGAGTTTCATTCACCTACACAGTACTGAGTGTACTGTTTTAGTGAATGGTTCAGTTCAACAGTACCTTATTTCTTCAAGGTTTTGCTTGCAGGTTGGTTGACATCTATGGTGCAGCTTTCTTCTTTTAGCTGGTGCAGATCAATTTTCATTTTTCAGGCAGTAAATTCCTTTGGAGCTTGCTGAAATCCATTTTGTCTGACTGTTCTTAATGAAGCCATCAAAAGCCTAGGGGGACTGAATTTGCAAGCCAATATCCGAGATGGGAACTTCCTTCCTATATTCGTGCATCGGAAACAGCAGTTCATTTTTGGTTCCCACCCAGGCTGTACTTCCCTTTCCTGTGTTCCTCATGGCTCACATCAAAGACCCAAGGGCCTAGACAACAAGGGGAAGATTTCAGAGTTGGATCCCAGCTAGAGTGCTCATGAATGGGGTCGTTTTTTCATCCAAGGGACCTTTATCTTTTTTTTTTTTGTGGATTTATTTCACTTCTGAAGGTGGAATTTGCTTGAAAACAGCCAGGAATGTCTCTTTTGCCTCTTTGGGGTTAGCAACCATGTATTTAACCTCTTTGATGTAAAAGATTAACTGATTTGGATATTTCATCTGGAATTTGATTTTTTTTCTATTAGGAACCTGCAGTATGGAGATAGTAGTTGTCTTGCTTGTCTTATTTGTATTGGGAGGTCTTGAGCAAAGGAGATTTTATTATTATTCCAGGTGAGTGTGCCTTTTTCTTTGCTGCCAGTATGATTTTATTTATATCTTGGTAGTTTAATATTTTAATATAGACAGGTCTTGGTTTCAGTGATGTTTGCATTTCCCTCAGGGCTCTGTGGGCTCTCTCTATTGTTATTTGCTACATTTCTTCAGATTCCTCTAGGAGGGAATTTATTATTTGCTTGATTGTTGGTATTAGATTGTTATGAAGTACAGTTTCAGGTATTCCTCCGATGATGATATTGTTCCTTCGAGATCTTTCTTCCAGGTCTGTTAATTTTGCTTGTAAGTTTTGTATTTCTTTGTCATGGGCATCAGTTTTTTGAGAAATAGAGTCTATTTATATCTCATTTTCTATTATTTTGGACTCAAATTTTTCCATTCTGGATATTATTTGGCTGAATGAGTCACCAAAGGTTTGAAATTGTAATGTTAAGTCCTTTAATGCTTGCTGGATAGGTAATAAG
This sequence comes from Protopterus annectens, assembly GCF_019279795.1. Lineage (NCBI taxonomy): Eukaryota > Metazoa > Chordata > Ceratodontiformes > Protopteridae > Protopterus > Protopterus annectens. The sequence continues at coordinate 212,679,527 of NC_056751.1, forward strand.
GCAGATTTTATGTCTTCCAGATTAGCTGGCTGGTCTGTCTTGGATTTATTTGTATTTTTAGAGTTGTCAGTTTGTTTAGTTGTCTTTTGTCTTTTTGAAGTTGTGTCTTTCTCAGGTGAGGCTAGTACTGAGAATTTGGTCTTAGTTGTTGTTGTCTCCATATTATTTTCCTCTTTTGACATCTTGCTGTATAGTGTTTTACCAATCTTGCAATCAGATGCAGGGCCTTAGTAGCACATCACTTAAGCTGTTATTCAGAAATCTTAGTTAATCATGCTGTTTCTGAGCTGAATCTGTCACTTTTTCTTCCTCTTTTGTTTGCTGGATGATATTAGCAGTAAATATCTACAGTTATTTCTGTATTATTAATTCTGCATTGCCATCTGGGTTTGTTTTAATCCAGGGTATATCGAGACCTAGGTGATAGCAGTGCTCACAGAACAGCGGCCATTTTGAACTCGGACAAACATTTTTTAAAGTTGTAGTACAAGGTCCTTTTATTACCCTTTCTTGATGCAAAGGTTTGTCATTTTATTGGTCTTGTAGAAAACAAGAAACTTCATAGTTGTTCGCTGCATGGGAAATAAGTTGCCATACTTTAATAGAGCAGTGATCCTAGCTTCTCTGACAATGAAATTACTAAACATAGAATATGGTCATCTCCTTGCTAGCATAACTGTATCCAAATAATTGCCGACATGGATACCAAGAGAAGGGGGGAGTCTTCACTGTCACAAAGCCTACATTTGGCCTCTTTATGTATGAAAAATCTTCTTGTGAGATTTCTTTGGCATGCTAGAATAAGCTGCTCCCATTATACCAGAAATTAACAATACTTCTCCAAATCTCAAACCAGAATAAAGGAATTATTTGCCAATATGCATGAATATATGTTTGAGAAATGCTGGCTAACACAGCTTTTGAGTCACTATACACTGCTTTATTTTACATTCTTTACAACATGCTTATGGTGCATTAATATCACTGTTAATGCAGGAGTGCAATTAACACTGTTATACTTAGAAGTATTTTATTTAAAGTTATAATTAGAACTCTTCAGACAAAATCCTGGAATGCTGTCTAATAGATAACAGCATACTTCTTCCAATTTCTATTGCTGAGCATTTTTAATTAGAATGAAAAAGAACACACATAAATATATCAAAAAAGGAAACATCAATTTATTTTTATATTATTTTAATACATTTAGTATTAAAGCAGTCTGGAAGTTGGTGCAGCTGATTCGTGAGCTGCTAATGAGCTCTTTTCTGTGATCCAGTGGTCCAGGGTTTCATTCCCTGAGCTTCAACTGCCTAACTGTCACTCAGAGCAAGTTATTTAACCAGTATCCCTGCTCAGTGTCTGAATAAAGTCCATTGAGATCAGTAATCTACCCTGGTAAAAAAATATAAATAAAATGAAAATGAAATAAATAAATCAACTAAATAATATAATATAGTAAAGAAAACTATAGATATTTATTTATATATCAACAAGAAAATAAAGTTTAGATTCTGAGCAAACTTTCTGTATCAATACACACGATGAATCTAGAAATATGTAGGCTCAGTAACTGAGTCTATAAAATGTGTATAAATACATCATGACTGCATTCACAGTTTTGTAAAATATGTTGAATGAAGAAAGATAATAACAGGCTTTGAATGTTGTGAATTATATCATTTGGTCAGCTATGTGGCAGAAAAAAGACTGGAAAAAGCAAATGATGGTCAACTGTGGTGTTGAAAACAGACTGCAAAAGTATGTAAGTTGTATAATGATTGTATTCAAACTGATGTAAGCCACAATATAATTATTATATGAAGTGTTGTTTGTTGAGTTTAGTAATAAGATATCGCTATTATTAATAGTAAGAATGAAGTCATCCAGAAACTGATTTTTTTTTTTTTTTTTGGTTTTTAACTGGCTAAAGTTGTTTTGTTAAAGCAATGAGTAATAAGGACAAAGGGCAATCTTATTTGGTACCTTTAACAACTTTTAGCAAATTTTAATTCCAAAGATAAACATGAACCCATTTTAGGACATCTTTTGGAATTTTGATACATTTCTTTTAAAATATTTATGTAAGTAGTTAAGTAATATTTTCTTCCATTTCAAAGAGCTATGTCTAATCAGAAGAATCAAATACTTTATCAATCGATGCCTAAACCTCATCTGTTGTTTGTTCTTTTAATATAAAACCAAACTTGAGTTTTGACACTGTGGTAACTATAAACCAAATTTGAATTTTGACTCTCTGGTAGTTATAAACCAGACTTGAGTTTTGACTCTCTGGTAGTTGTAACGGACATGAACATTTTGTGGCCTCTATATAATAATGGTGATGGGAACATACTACAATATTTGAGAAAGAATGCATAATTTAATTTTTAATATTAGTGAAATGGCTTTATTAAGTATTAAGGTAAGATATTATGTATTTATGTGGGAGTAACCCATCAATTTTGGGGAATGTATAATCATTTAGATCTTTTAGATTATTTTTATTTGTTTTCTGATTTATGCATATTAAGACATTCAGTCAGCTAAATAGTGAAATTTACTATAAAATATGTATAGATATTGTTATTGATGCAAGTACTTAAAGCAAATTTAAAACCAAACAGAAGGATCTTAAAAGCGCTAAGCAGAAAATAAAATTAAAAAGCAAAAACACGTCACATAAGCAAGAAAAAACAGCATTAATTAGCAAGTTGTCTGAAATAAGACAGATTCCATCATATCAAACCATTTCTACTGGCTTACATATTCATTTAATTCCTAAAGATTGTCATTAGACTAAAAACTTCAGTATAGACTAGCTAGTTGCTACTCAATATATAAAAATATGACAGTACTAGCTTCAGAAACTGATAACACTAAATGATAAATTACAAATGAATTATATCCAGGAATTCATTAAATAGCTTGGTGAGAGCTGCAAAGGCCAATTATGAGGTATTTTGCAGTTCAAAGACAAGTTACCCATTAAGGAAAGACCTCATTAACTGTTAATTTGCATGACTCTGAATTCCAGTTACAACTCGTAGTAAACTGCTGCTTGTGTTGACTTTGGCGTTCCTCTCTACAGTTATCCCCCACACACACACACACACACACACACACACACACACACACACATACACATTCAAACACAAGCATACACACACACACACATACACACACACACACACACACACACACACACACACACACACACACACACACACACACACACACACACACACACAAACACACAGTCACCACAGTCCCCAGATATTTCCCCCTGACTTGTCTGTCCTCCTGTGGTTCACCCCAACTCCATCACCATAATAAAGTGCTGTTATAGCACACATGTAATTGCACTGGTGGCTAATGTTTCCCCCATCTTTCTATCAACATCACTGGGTTGTTGTTATTATGGTACTTAGAGGTATAATCCATGGTGTCTAGCATTTCTCCAAATTCCATGATCCCAGTACTGATGTCAGTGTTGTTATGACACTTAAATTATGATGTATCCTTTTTGTCAGGTGTTGCCCCCACCCCTAATTATTGTACTGATATCTGTGGCATTATGGTACTTAAAGTTAGAGTAGTCCCTAATGTCTAATAATTTCCCCACCCCTAGTCCCTGTTCTGAGGTCCATGCCATTATGATACTTAAAGTTAGTATAACGCTTGGTAAATGAACACTGCCTTTTTGGGCGTGTTTAGTACCACAATGCAGTGGAACTGGCCATGCTGATTTACAAGGCTGAATGTTTTCCTGGAATGCTTGGCATGTAGATGCCTTCCTGGAGGTATTTTTGGGACAAAACATGCTAATTAGCCTATGCCTTTCCCCTGCATTGCCACATTAGCATTCAGCATGTCTTTGTGGTAGAACACAATACTGTGAGAAGTTAGGTGAGTTATCAGCATCTCAACTTTAATATACTTGTTAAAGCAAGGTTTTCTTTATGCCAATGAGGTCTATTAGCCAGAAGTCTAAGTTTCTAAGCTACTACTGACATTCATAAAATTTCAAGACACTAAATTGGTCTACTATCCTCTTCTATTTTGCTTTACCTAATCTACCATAGAAAAAAATCTTAACATTTTAGAAAAGCATATTCCACGTATATATGTTTTTATTTTTGTTCTTTATTGTATACTTATGCTCATATATTCTAGTTCCAAGCTTCCTGATGGTTTTCTCATCATAAAAACTATCACAAAATGAGCATGCAACCAAGTAAACAATGCCATGGCTGTTAACACCAATAGCCTTGCTTCCATGTTTTAACAATGTATAAGGATTGCTGATGATAAATATACATGAATAGCATTGACTGAATAAAAAAGTATTCTTAATATCTCTGTGGCATGATATTGTGGTTTGAGACTCCAGTCAAAAAGCTGTTTTCAATTGCTAACCTTCATGTTAATAATAATTGGAGCCATGATAGTAACTTTATAAACAATTCATCATTTCCGAACAACAATATTTTACTTATTGATTAGGATGTTCTTGAATAAACTCCTACCCATTGGTTAAACTTAGGCAAACATGTTGCTATAGTTTGTGTGGGACTAGCAGACATATTGTGTGTGATTGCAACCTTGTCCTACCAACAGGGAACACAAGGTGTCAGTTTGAGTAATGATATCATTCAAAATTCTAAGTACAATCTATATTGAAACATCTATCTGCAAAAATACTAGAAGTATTCTTAATTTCTTTCAGAACACACACACACACACACACACACACACACACACACACACACACACACACACTTTTAATTAGAAGCAATTCTCTAATAAATTGACTTTTAAAGCATTTAATGTCATATATTATGGATGACAGCTGTTGGTATGCCAATAATTATTAATGTAAGTAGCATTTCAAAAAATTAGATTTGAGTTTGTGACAAATCAGTATTAACTTCAATATATAAATACTGGATACAGTTAGTCATTTGATCACCTGTAAAAACAAACAAAAAAAATCAGTGTTAGCCATTAATTCATTCAGGAACATACTAAACTGATGATCTGTCCCTGTACAAATAAACAAAAGATCATTTACATATCTTGTATACAGTTTAATGAATCTAAATCACTTGTGCACCCAAACACAATCATTCATTAACACATTCACTCCAGTGGAGCTCAGAAGTTTGCACTGTAACTTCCAATGGGCGGAGCTTAAGCCTTTTGACAGAATCAAATTACGACCTCACATAGGTTCATAGGTTCATAGGTAGGTACTAGGCTATCTGCCCGAGGGCATTTATAAGCCTAGCCAGAGTGTCGGCGTTCGCTGCCCCATTGATTAATTAACTGAGCCTCTGTCAAGCAGAACCAATGAAGTGATCCCAGGGGTATATTTTCTGTTACCCATCCACTCGTCAAGGCTTCTCTTGAAGAGTGTTAGTGAGGGGCTCTGCCTAATGTAGTTAGGAATTTTGTTCCAAAGCATGGGGAGTCTCTGTGACAGGAATCTATCACTCCAGCATGTTCTATTTATTGTTGTGGCGAGGTTTAGCTCACTAGAGCGCGTGGCTCACAGTGACTTTGATTTCTTTAGGTAGAGCATGTCCATCAATTCTGAGTTGGACATGGCTTTATAAGTCAGGCAGAGATCACCTCTGAGTAAGCGATATGCCACTGAGTACAGCCGGAGTTTTTCAGTCGGGCTGCATAGGACATATATTTGAGGCCAGTAATCCTCTTGGTGAGGTGCTTTTGTGGTCTTTCAAGCTGTTGGAAGTGTCTTGTGAGGTACATCCCAAATGGAGCATTGTACTCTATGATGGGTCTGATGAGTGACGAGTAGAGAGGCACTATAACCTCTTTATTTCTAGATGTGAACCCCTTAGTAATTAGATGGGCCACATAGCAGGATTTCCTAACTACTTTGGCAATATGATTGTCAAAGGAGAGATTACTATCTACCTGGGTCCCCAGATCTCTTATTACCTCTTCTGTATTACGGGGGCTGCCACCTATGTGGTAATTCGTGGGTGTTTTGTTTTTCCCAAACGGGATGACTATGCATTTTTTGGCATTTAGCTTGAGGCCATGACTTTGACACCAGGTGTCTGTCTCAGTAAGGCCTTTTTGGAGGATGTCCGTGTCGGCCGGAGAGTCAATTATGGTCCCAGTTTGCAGTCATCGGCGAACTTGGTTAGCCATTGTCCTCCTGTGTTTGCCTGTACTTCAGAGAAATATATACCGAACAGTAGGGGTCCCAGAACCGAGGCTTGCGGTACACCACTTGTGACTGGTTTAGAGTCAGACCTGGAGCCCGCTATTCTTACTGTGTGAGTTATGTCTGTAAGCCAGTTGGCAACCCATCTTGTGACCTAGGGGTTTATGTTCAGGCTGGTGAGTTTTTATATAATACCCGAGTGAAGAATGGTGTGGAACACCTTGGCGCGATCAAGGTAGGTTGTGTGAACCACCTTTCCCTCGTCTATGGCCTTGGTAACTGTCTCAAAGAAGTTAACCAGGTTTAGTAGGCATGATCTGCCCTTAACAAAGCCGAACTGGGTCAGGCCAAATGTTTGGAGGTTCCCAATGTCTTTGTTAATGAGTTCCATGATAATGCACTCCATAGCCTTGCAGACCAGGCTAGTCAGGCTTGTGGGGCGATAGTTACCAGGGTCAGTTGTGGCCCCTCCTTTGTGGAGCAGAATAACCATTGCTGTACGCCATTCTATGGGCATGTAGCCTGTGGAAAGACTGAGGTTGAACAGCGTGTTTAGGTGGGGGGTTAGTTTGTTCTGTAGTCCGTGCAAGATGCAGCCTGGGACACCATCTGGCCCCATTGATGCTGTGTTTTTGGCTTTTGAAAGGGATGTTTTCACCTGTGCTTCTTTGATTTCTGGGACACTACACTTTTCCGGGATTGTTGTGGGCCCTTTTGAAGGTGAGAGGGAGGTGAAGTTTGCACTGAATCTATCTACCAGTATGTTGGCAATATCAGTAGGGTCAGTATATTTTGTGCTATTTTGCACTGTCTCAGAGCATATCTGCGAGTTGCCACTTAGATTCTTGACATAGCTAAAGAAGGCTTTGTGGTTATCTTTCGAATACTTGGCCATTTTTCTTTCGAAGTTAGCCTTGGATGATTTTATGAGGGACCTTAGTTTCTTACTGATACTGATCAGGGATGTCTTTCCTTCTTGGGATTTGCTTTTTTTCTGAACTAGTTTCCTCCTTTTGTTGTATAACCCATTCATGGCAGGGGTCCACCAGACTGGTTTCCTTCTCTTAGGGGAGTGAGTCTTGGTTTTGCTAGGGATGGCATGATCCATGCATCCTTGTAGGTGTTCATAAAGTGCAATTGTAAAGGATTCTGCATCTTGGGCAGTGTTATCCTTTAGTGTGGGGGCTGTGAAACTTACCACCTCTGCCTTTAGTAAGATGAAGTTTGCTTTAGAAAAGTTTTTCATTGTAGTTTCCTTGTTTGGGGGTGGTGATGGGGTGTGGACATCCTGGGTGATTAATTTATGGTCTGATCTAACCAGTGACGGGTTGACCTCTGGTATGGAGCACCTGTCACCCATGTTGGTGATGACCAGGTCCAATATGTTGTGGCCTCTGGTATGGGAGTTTACCAGCTGATCCTGGGCATTTGAGTTGATAAATTCCAGGAAGCGCTGAGCCTGGGAGTTTGTATTCAAGTAGTTTTCCCAGTTAATGGTAGGGTAATTGAAATCTCCCAAGATCAGGGTGTTCGGTAGGACCTTTATGTTTTCCAGTGTCTCCAGAAAGGTGGAGTGGTGGTCCTGGGTCATGGAGGGTGATCTGTAGCAGGCCACAATTTGCATTGCAGATTTGCCCAATGTTAGTTGCATATGGATGATCTCAGAGGTATCATGCTGCGCCACTAACCTGGAGGTGTGGGTATCCTTGATGAATATGGATACACCCTCCCCTTTTGTGTTTCAGTCCATGTTCTGTGGCCGAAATGTGTGGTATGAGTTGTAGCCCAGTAGTGCTGGAGTGCTCTCTGGAGCCTTGAACCAGGTTTCAGTTACTGCACAGATGTCGATGTTCTCCATACTTAGGAGTGCTTCGATCACATGCATTTTGAGATTTAAACTCCTGGCGTTGAGTAGCATAACCCTCATTTTTTTACTTGTGCTGTTTACGGAGGTGGGCTTGAATTTTGAGCCTTGCCTAAAAAAGGCACTATGGGGGCAGCAAGAGCCTTGGCCAGTATTCAAAAGCCAAGGGGTGACAGGTGCAAGCCGTCTCTTGCGAAGCAACGCGGCTTGTCGAGCATGTCATCCCAGGCTAACAGACATTGGATTCCCTTTGAATGACACCAGAAGCTTAGCCAATTGTTGAAATTGATAATTTTTTCTTTATACTGAGGTATCATTTTTGGTGAGCGTAGGATGCTACTCAGGGTCAGGGTCATACCCACCTGGGCTACATGATCAGAGAGCTCTTCCATGTCTCTTTTCATGTAGTCCAGGGAGGTATGGCTCAGGTCATTCACACCAACATGAACAATGACAGAGTCATATTTGTACTTGTTCTGGAGTGACCTGAGTGCTTGTGTTATGTGGCGGATTCTGGCTCCCGACAGGCAGCTAACAGTAACCTTCTCCTTGTCCAGCCTAGTGAATGGGACATCAGTGTGCCTGACTATTGAGTCACCTATGACTAGTGTGTTAGGTATGTTATTTCAACTTAAGGGTTGTGATTGTGTGGCACATTGATTTTGTGTTTTATGTGTCGTCTGGTTTGTGATGGGAGGTGCAGGTTTTGTGGGTGTCTGCTTTGGAGCTCTCTGATGCTTTTGCAGGTTTTTAATTAGGGCCTCCGAGTATGATTTTGTGTATTTATGTGTATTTTTTGCCAGTGCTGGTTTAGTAGGTCTATGTGAGGCTGGAGATGTGGTGCAAGTGTTAACCTTCTCCTCATGACTGTCTGTTCCAGCCTTGGGTGGAGATACCTTAGCCTCCAGTTTGGCTGTATAATTGCATCTCTCACATATGTTAGTGTCTTGTGGTAGGAGGAGAGGGCTGTCTGTGTACATGAGGCAGTTGTAACATTGCCCCAGGATACCCAGATTCACCAGCTGGACTGGAGAGTACACCTGAAGTTGCCCTTTGGTCATGCCTGAATAGTAGGGTGAGCTGCTTAATCACTTGGTTGGTGAGGGGTGGATAAAGAGCCTTGCCCTGCTGGGCAGTCAAGTGTTGGGGTATATTAGTGCTTGCTATTAGGTCTGAGCAAGTACTGGACTGTAGGATGCTTTTTGAGTGCTTAGTTTGAGATTTAGACTAGTTTCGAGTGAAAAACTGAAGAGGAGACTTAGTGGAGCCGGGAATAATTTAACCTTAGCTAACCGGTGCTGCCTGGTGCACAAAACCGTGCAACGCATTTTTTTAACTACTAACTTCTGGGCTGGAACTACTCCGCCAGGGACAGATAGCTGCTCAAAGTTCCCCTCTCTAACAGGTGAACAGAGAAACTTCCCTCTATCCAAGTAAGGTATGGGCAACTCAAAAACTTGTAACACAGCCCTGAATTCAGCACTAGCCTGAAAACTGGACTATACTAGCTTAGAAAGGCGGGAAACGAGAAATGTATTTATTTATTTCTTTGAAAAGATAAGGCAAAAGCAGTAAAAAGTACACTTAAAACAGCTTTAAACGACTACAAGCGATCAGAAAAGGCTATCGCACTTTAGTATGTAGCCTACAACAGTTAAACAATTTATTTAAACAAAAAACAACTTTTTTGAAGAGCAGGCAGTCAAATAAGTACAATATGTGAATCAAACAAGCTTTTAAATCTCGATAAGTGCTGGAAAATCAGTGTTTAGATGGAAAACAGTTACGTACAGCAAGAAAATATAGAAAATTGATACTGAATCACTCCAAAGTCTCTCTTTTTAGCTAGAAGGCTTATATCAGTTTAAGGCTTTCTAGTGCTTTCCAGTAGGTTAATTACAGGAAAGATGGGAAACAAGTGCAAATGTGGTCTTTTAAACCAGAAGGTTGAAAGAGATGGACAGCTTCCCGAATGGTCAATAAACTACAATTCCTGGGCCAAGAACCACTCCTCTTGTGGTAGACAGGCTACCTAGTACTTACCACTCCCACTGATAAGCTAGAAGGCTGCACTCCAACACAAAGGCTTGGGGAGCTCAGAAGCTTACAAACAGTCCTGGATACAGCAAATCTGTACCTGGACTAGACTAGTTACGAGAAAGGTGGGGATCAAGCACAAACACGGGCTTTAAAACCAGAAAGTTGAGAAAGATGGGAAAAAACTGCCCAAACGGCCAACAAACTACAATTTCTGGGCCAGAACCACTCCTCTTGTGGTAGATAGGCTACCTAGTGCTTACCACTCCCACTGATAAGCTAAAAGGCTTCCCTCCAACACAGAAAGGCTTGGGGGGCTCAGAAGCTTACGAACAGTCCTGGATACAGCAACTCTGTATCTGGACTAGGCTAGTAACAGGAAAGGTGGGAAAAAAGTGCAAGTGTGGCTTTTAAACCAGAAAGTTGAAAGAGATGGGAAAAAACTGCCCAAACGGCCAGTAGCTACAATTTCTGGGCCAGGAACCACTCCTCTTGTGGTAGATAGGCTAACTAATGCTTACCACTCCCACTGATAAGCTAGAAGGCTTCCCTCCAACACAAAAAGGCTTGGGGGGGCTCAGAAGCATAATCTGTACCTGGACTAGACTAGTAACAGGAAAGGCAGGAAACAAGCACAAATGCAGGCTTTTGAATCAGAAGGTTGAAAGAGATGGAAGAGCTTCCCAAATGGCCAATAAACTATAATTTCTGGGCCAGAAACCTCTCCTCCTGTGGTAGACAGGCTACCTAGTGCTTACTACTCCCACTGATACGCTAGAAGGCTTCCCTCCAACACAGAAAGGCTTGGGGGGGCTCAGGAGCTTACAAAACATTTCAAACAAATGTTCATATCTTTGGAACTATAGGGGATATGAAAGAATTGTAAATAGCAAACTCTTCAGCACAAACTATTTCTATGGTGGTAGTATTCTTTAGGTTCTAAACTGAATTTTATGATTCACAGTAAATACAGTAACTATTACATTTGTAATATTGTGTAAGCAAATTATAATATCTAAACAACCATTCAAGTTACACACATGCTGTCAGCAGCATTTTATTCATCTAGCTGATAGCTTTCATGTGAGGCTAAGGAGTTCTGTCTGTGTTACTTGGTTGTTAAGATATTTATAAAAATGCAAAAAGTATATCTACATAAATTAATATCATAAAAAACAATTAATATCTGTTTACCTGAAGTATACAGCGGTCTAATGTTAATGCAGTTGAGTTTTCCATTGTGTAAGCTTTAAGGTGAAATCTTTTGAAACCTTGTACATAGCATGGTTTTAGAATTATTGATGCAAATATGAACAAGCAATATTTGATGCTAAGAGGTGTCAGTAGGAGTTTACTGCAGCTGTACCTGGTGGCGTCACTTGGATATAATGAGTTATTAATCTAGTATCAAATTAGCAAAGACTGGGACCTCACCTACCCCTATATCTATACATTTAATCTGCTTAAAATACTTGTAAAAAATTATTTATTTGTTAAAATCAACTCCTTCAAGGAACCTACAAAGTAAAATGTCTTAGACATATTCATGTTTCTGGAAAAGTGCAGCCTTAATTGAACTATTCCAGTATCCTACAGACTGAAATTTAAAGGCATCTGCTATTAACTATAGCTAATTCCATGGTGTTGCTTTCCATTTGAAAAATAATAATAAGTTTAGAAAGTCCCAAGAATCCTGCACAAATGACTCCAAATGGCAAATAACATCTTTCAACCTAGCATCTACAAACTGGGCAATGGTTCATTTTTGACACACTTGGCACTAGGGCAGAAATGTGGATTTTTTGAACTTTTGTGCACCACTAAAACCCCAAATAATTCTCTAAACCTTGGATAAGGCACATTTAAAAAATATATTCAGAGTAGTGAATAACCAAGTTAAAGAGTAAACTGAAAAACTCAAACTGAATTCTCATAAAAGTTTTGCTAAAGTCATGCTAGCTGAAAGTACTTGCCAACAAGTGATGCGTGCCTTCTCATAATCCTCTAATAGTAATGCATTGATTTTTGCAAGGTAAGTATTTGCAGGCGTATCTTACTATACCCAAGGCAATTGCTACTCATGCTTTGCATCTTACACCTACTTCTGTAAAGGTCATCTCTTACTGAGCTTGCTCCTGTACAAAATACCAAACATATTCTGCAATAATCTTAGGCTTCATGCACTTTTCCTGTAACATCAGTGACAAACCTCTGTGCTGTGCTGCCTACCTGCCTTGCTTTACTTGGCTTTATTTCTTCCAAAGTCCTTTCCTCTGCTTGTACTTGTCTCTTGATTTAATCCTACCTACCCTTTGTTTAGGTACCATTGTTTTCCTGTGGTCTGCCATCACTGAGTTGCATTTTATGTGAGCAAGTAGCACTGACTTCCTGCTATGTAAACTTTACCAGACCTGCATTTTACTTGACTTCTGCTTATTATATTGCCCTGAATAATTGCAATTCACTTGATTTAACATGTTTTACTGTATGTCTCCTACAGGTAGTAGGAATCCATATTATTCATATCCATCTATTCATCCATCATTCTATCCATCCTCCTCCATCCATCCACTCATGCCACTACTCAACTTGCCATCTCATATCAGCAGTCCTCATGTAGCTGTCATTCTATATTATTATGTGCATCAGAAGTAAATGCCTCCCATCCCTTGCAAGGGAATCCTGATAGCAAAATGTTAACACGCCAGCATTATAAAGAAAGAAAGAAAATGTCTGTACTAGATGCCTGGTCAGCAAACCTTGGCATATCAATTAAAAGCCTTTGTTACCCTCACACAGAAGATTCTAAGTAAATGCCTTTCCTTAAGATATGACAACTTAGATTCATAGATTCATAGATTCATAGAGTAGTACTAGGCTAACTGCCCTTGCGAGCCATTTTAAGCCTAGCCAATTATCCCCTGTGAGATTCAAACCCTGTACCTTATGTTTGTAAGGCAAGCACCTTAACCATTAGGAAAAGAGTTTAAATGCACTCCCACTATTATTTGAAAGTTCTGCCCAAACTAGTATATTTCTAGGTGCTAGAACAAAAAAGACACTGAACCAAAATAGGTTTACACTAAATAATTATTAGGCAAACATAAATTCTGTACACATCGAAGCTAATATTACATGTTTTTATTAGAATGCTTTTGATATTGCTTCAAATGTTATCAGTACATAGAATATAATAATGGCTGCCTTTAGCTTACACTAGTACCTACAGCTCTTTTCCTGTCTAAATCATGTTTTAATGGCTTTGTTAACCTAGTATATTCTCCAACCTACTTGCCCCAAACCTGACAATGGTATTAATGCTATACTGGAGTAAGCATTAAACTGATACCTGCAACTTATATCATCAACTTCTTGAGTCCACTTTAAACTGTTCTGTCTAACCTAATGAATTTTCCAACCCACTTGCCCCAAACCAGTCACTTATATTAGCTGTAAAATGTGTTGAATATTAACCAGCTTCCTTGAAAATACCCCATACTTTTATGCTCTAAGTGTCCAATGTCTCTCTTAATATGTCTCAACAATAAATGCATTAACTCATTCTCCAGCTGTATAATTTCTTGCATGCCCTTATCTAGTTACATATAGAATTCATCTATGGCCTAATTAATTTTAACAAAGAGTGGCTAGCATCTAAAACTGATTCTCCTAATTAAAGATACTAAACTCTGTAGTAAAAGCAAAGACAATCTATTTTATATTAAAAATTTCTGGAAGCAGATACATTCCTAACAGAAACATATTAACCGACCAATAACTTATTGATATGCACTAGTGGCCATCTTGAACCTTACCCCATGATCCTTATAAATGTATTCCATCTACCTTCTATCCAAAAGCATCCACAGTGTGTTTACTCCCTCACACATTCCTGTCATTCTCTACTTGGCCAGTAATTGTCATTAAATTTCCTTCTGAATTTAATGGTCTTTCCAGTCATAAATACCTCACATATCACTATGACTCTTTCATGTATACCCATCACTACCACCATCCCTTTATCTGCATCTGATACCAGCTGATGGAATATTTTTTCTTCTTCAACAGCTGCTTTCCCAAGGCAGATCTTGAGGCAATGATGCTGAAGTCCTGCCTCCATCATAAATGTAAGTGTAATAGCTCACATCATAAATATTTTTTCTTTATCCTTATCACTAACCTGTGGAAACAAGCTATTGCAAATTTGAAGTCACGTGTTTAGTTTGATATCACTCTCCACATTACCAAACTATGGAAACAAGTCATTTTTTTAGTTTAATTTCACACATTTAATTTTTACCTCTGATCATCTGCTAACATATGAATGTTTATAATACAGCATCATTGGCAAAATCTCAATGTGTATCTCATATTCTTTGTCCGAAATATTTTTTTGTAATTCTTGTAATGACATTTTTTCTCCATAGGTGCACCATAAGAATCAGTACTACAATCACTTGTTTCAACCATCTAAATGTACTTCCTGTTGGCTTTTTAGACATCATGGCAGGCATGTAGGTTTCTTATACTACTCTATAGTAAGTGATCTCTGAGAGGATCCTAACAAAAGTAACTGCTGCTTCAGCTTCACAGGCCATCAAAACAACCATCAAAAATTTGATACCTAAAACTGTCAAGTGATACACATATTTCAGCTACAGCTAGTATGACAATATGTTTTTGCTTATCACCTAGGCTGTCTGCACATTAACTTGCCTGCTCATCTGCCCATTAAAAGGCTGTCTATTTCATTTTCAGTCTGTTAACTGAGGAAGCATGAATTGCCTCTAACCAAAGACACCTCCCTTCCCCATTACCTCTACCACAAATATTACACAATTAAAAAAAAACGACTTAAATCACACCTTCTGGAAACTTGGACCTGCCCATGCATAACTTGATACAACTCCCCATCATTGCATCTCCAACTACTGTGGATCCATTTTTCTCAACATAGGTCTTGTCTTACTATGTCAGGCATCTTACTCTCATTATCTTTTGTACTTCCTAGGATTTTGCATATTTAAATAACCTTTTTATTTATATTTGTTCTCTCTAGGCTAGTTATTATAATTTGTCTAAACTCTTGTACTAACATTTTTGTATTTTGTATTTTTCCCTGAAATTGTGACTGTTATTCATTTACTATCTGTAATTTTGCTGTACTCATATTTTCGGAGCTTTTCTCCCCGGGCCTCCACTGAAAATGGATCTTGCCCTGCTGGATTTTCCCAGTTAACAAATGTAAAATAAATAAATAAATAAAAGAAATACTGAATATAAATTTCCACTGCTTGCACTTCTGTAAACATTATAAACTTGTACACAAAGCAGAAATGATTCAGCAAAATGTGTTGTGGAGTTTCATTCCTTTATCTCCCATTTGTGAAAATCACCATACTATTAACCAGGATATATATACACCTTTCAAATGACAAATAACAGCACAGTATATTGCCTGTGCATGGATTTCAAATGTTTTCTTCATAACTGCTGTCTATTTCTCAGACAACCTGTACTCTCTATTTTCCAACTTTTCACTTAAACTATCTGTACAGAAAACCATCCTTCTCAAAGCTGATGAGGTATTTGCATTTCAAGTACGTATACTATAAAATTACCTACCTCATTGCATTTTTTCTGGTTATAATCCAGCATATTTTGAATCTGAATTGATAAAAGTTCATTTCTAGCAAAGCTGTGTGCTTATGCTAGAATTAATCCTTGGCAATAGTACTCAGAGAAGTAACACCACTTTTGCCCTTCTTTAATAATGCATGCATTTCTGACTCTATACTGGCTTGATTGCATGTTACTTATTGTGTTTTTGTTTGACTTTTGCACTTTTGCACATGGCTGATAATATTTTTGCCCAGATCAGCTCACTTATCTAATTGCCATAAGAATGTGTAAACACGTTTATCTTGATGATTGCATTTTTACTGACATGTTGAATTACATTCAGAATTACCCTGTGCAGACATGATAAGTCAGATTCAGTATGATCTTGTACTGACATGAGATTCAATAGGCTTTTCACTCAGAAAATAGCATACCAAAACAAAAAAAAAGTTCATACTAAAGTTGAAAACAGTTTCACCCTATAGTGATTTGTACTGATACAAGAAACTACAATTTTTGCATCGACATACTGATTAAAAGTGTGTGGAATCTTCACTCAGAGAATAACTTAGTGGAAAAAACAAGAAAAGCAATATGTCTGATCCAAAATTTAAAACAGATACAGCCTGCAGTGATATATATTGATCCAAAGAAATTACAACTTCTAAATGAGGATTTCCTAACAAAAAAGCAAACATTTATTTTCATGAAAGTGCAGCTCGCAATAACATGAAACTTTAAGGTCAGCAGAGCAAAATACAGGCGTTTAAGTAACATATCTCAACAATTATATTTATGATTGAAAATATGTTAAACTAAGCAACTAAACTGCAATCAACACACAGATGACAAGATCAGACCATTAGATTACTTTTTTATGCAATTCTGAATATAGCCTTTACATGGCAAAGTATTCTTAATAAAGATGACATTCTATATTCAAACTAACAGGTTGTACACTACAAGCTACCTGACAAGACTTGAAAAAGGATGTATTTACTCATTTGGATGATTCATACATCTGTTCTGTTAAACTGATGACAAGTTTTGAAGTTCATGTAATAAAAACTGTAATTCATTATCAGTCACATTAAGCTCATTGCCCTTACATGAGGGGCTTGACATTCAAGTATCTGAAAGGTAATGTCTGCTGCTGCTTGCTGTATGGTGAAGGATAACAGTACACATTACAAAAAATCAAATAAAAGTAAATAATTGAGTTTTTGTAAGTATTATTGTATTTTGACATTCATTCATCCATTGAATTGACTCATTCATTCATTCATTCATTCATTCATTCATTCATTCATTCAGTGTAACTGCTTTAGTGGTGAATAACTAGAACAGGAACAATGGCAACCAGATTAATTTTTAATTTTCATACCTGTTTATTTTGAAGAATGCACCCACACGACACACACACACACACACACACATACACACACACACACACACACACACACACACACACACACACACACACACACACACACACACACACACACACACACAGCTAACTACCACCCAGACAAGAACTGCACTAAAAAGACAATGTATTCCAGGAAAATTTGACAAAATGAAATATTTGTTACAATGCTGGTTCAACTTTGCGTAAAAGTTGCCTTAAAACCTGAAAAAGCAGCCACTTATCAGCTAAGTGACACCTCAGGTTATTTAGTAATTACTGAAACTTGTCATGGTTGAAATAAAATAGTGACTAATGATTAATAAGCTGTAAGCAGCTTACCATTTCCTGAGTATGGTTTTCATTAAAAACACACCAAAACACCAACATTCTGTTAATTACCCTTTCAATAATAAAAGCTCATGCATTCGTGTATTACAGTAAGGATAATCATTGGTCTTTGCAAATGTAGTCAATTAAACTTGGAACAGATGGCTGAACTATTGCTTGTATTGGATGAGCTGTCAGGACTGTCCCTGGGAGATCTTGGTGCTCATTTTCACTCCTAAGTCTATCATCATACACATCCTAGGAAGCAAGGAATCCACACTGAATCAGATTCTCAGCATGAACTCAGACAGGGAGAGGTAGAGAAATGACAAAGACAGAGAAGGTAATGCGATTGTGTTCACTTATTCCCTGTGCAAGGCACAGAGATGAATCACTGCAGTTATCATCTGAATGAAAGTGATTCATTATGTTACATTTACATTTTCAGTTGTAGATGGTGCTTTGGCCATGCCTTAGACAGTGTTTTTAGATTCCTTATTTGAACCAAATGTATTAAGTATGCACAATTTTGCCAAAGTGCTTACCATTTTCTCATTTGTATATTGCACAACACAGTCTTCAAAGTGCTTGGCATTATTCTCTGTCCACATCTAATGCATTTTTTCATTTACTGCAGCCCACTGAGATCAATGGAAAACAGCAATTCAGAACTAAAAAAAAAAATCCAGATAAACAGAATATGTGTGGGTTTACTTTTGAGTTTGAATGATCAATAAAATGTACTGTACTGTAGTATAACTTCAGCACTTACCCCAAAACGTAGCATCATTCCTTAATCTAAAAGTACTACAGTACAAGATAGTTGCATTTATTGCACTCCATGCATTAACAGACACAAACATATACACATACACACACACACACACGCACGCACGCACGCACGCACACACACACACATACATCTATCTATCTATCTATCTATCTATCTATCTATCTATCTATCTATCTATCTATCTATCTATCTAATATATGGTCTATTTCAGAATGTTCAGAACATCAACAATCAGAGCAGCAACCCCAGAAACTCAAAATGGCAGAATATCAAATTACTGAAACACCAAAGAATGTAAGAATGAACAAACTTATTTTTGGAGTAGGACACCCCCCCATGCCACCTGCTACTTATATGTGCTAACTCCAAGACTGAAGTGCAGCTCTGAATGGGCAAACCCCAAGCACAGCTGTTCTGTGATGTCACACAGTCACTCACTTCTATTATGCAATCTTTTGTTCCTTCCCTGTTACAGCAATTTGGCATTCTGCCTTTTTGAACTTCTGAGGTCTCTGTTCGGATGTCCAGATGTCCATGCTCTGAATATTCAACATTTTCTCAGAACTATACATATAAATATATGTATAGCAATATATGCTAAATATGAATAATCTATATAATCGTATATCTGTATTTTTATATGTTTATACATGTACATATAGAAAACCAGTACCATACAGTTGTTCAAACCAAATTGTTTATTTTGGACAAGGTAAAACTTGCAGACTATGGTTTAATCCTTGAGACTTTTTCAGTGCATATCAAAGTAACCATGATACCACATTTAAATATCATACAAACCAATCAACAGACTCCATAGGTTCAAAGGTTCATAGGTGTGTACTAGACTAATAGCCCTGGAGCCTTTACAAGCCTAGCCCATAGGATTACCCCGGCATCGTGCCACCCAGCGTTACTTCCTAATGCGTTTGTTGAGTAGAGCCACTGGAGTGATCCCCGGGGTGAATTTTCTATTTCCCATCCATTCTTCAATATTTCTCTTGAAGAAGGCCAGTGAGGTGCTTGGAATGTATGGGAAGTCTATTCTATAGCATGGGCAGTCTCTGGGTTATGAACCTGTCCCTCCAGCATATTCTGTTGATTGTGGTTTTGAGGTTGAGGTCTCTGGAGCATGTGGTGCAGAGGTATTGGGATTTCTTTAGATGTAGCATTTCTAACACAGCTGGGTCAGACATGGCTTTGTAAGTCAAGCAGAGATTGCCTCTAAGTAGGCGATATGAGAGAGAGAATAGTTGGAGTTTTTTGAGTCTGTCCATATAGGACAAGTGTTTAAGGCCTAGGATCCTCTTTGTGAGGTACTTTTGTGGCCGCTCCAGTTGTAGCAAGTGTCTAGTGAGGTACATGCCAAATGGGGCATTATACTCGATGATTGGCCTAATGAGGGAAGAGTAGAGGGAGACAATGACCTCTTTCTTCCTGGATGCAAAACGTAAAGTGGCACCACATTATAAACATTTCAGCACCATAATAATACATTTTATAAATCACTTGAACAATATACACTATTAGATTTCATTTAATTAAATATATATTTTTAGTTATTTATGTAGCATTTGATTACTGGGATAGTCTGACTGTGATGACCAGCATAACCCTTTTCAGTGGAGGCCTGTGGAGAAAAACTCAGTATGGGAACATAGCCCCAGTATAATACCCATTGTTGTTCTTTCTTATTTAGAACTTGAATTTTAACGAATTAGTCTGTCCAGTAACCACCATTTTGTCACTGTCTATAAAGCAAAAGGAGGAATCTGTGTATACACAGGAATTTCTAAACAGGGCACATCTCACTCTTATGCAATTAATATCTCTAACATGTTGCAAAATCCTTTGTTTAAATAAATGGGATATCTACCCAACATAACAAGCTCTGTATTGATATATCACCATTTAAACATTCCAGCTACTGTTACACTTTATAAAATAAATTATTACATATGTTTTGTCCACATTTGGTGAGGTGAAATGATTTGTCTTTAATACAGTCTTAGAGTGGCCACAATGAACACAAGGGAAACAGCCAGATGGCAGAGTTTCAAACATAGCTTGCAGCTTAATAATCCTCTTAGGTCCCCTTTTAAAACTACTAAAAAGACTCACCATATTCTGTCCCCTTTGGTTGGATAATGATACTGTGTCAGTAGGAATTCTACCAAAAAAAAAAAAAAAGCATCTCAGGCTAGTAAATGCCAATGTTGTTGCAAATATTTTGATTTTATAACTGTTTTCACCATAAACTGTTGCAAACCTAACCATTTTCACATTTGTCAAATGTACTTAGGCTCTTCGCTATCATTAAAAATAGTCTGACAAAGGATACTGTCCACCTGCATCTTAGATAGATGCAACCAAAAATTAACATAACCTGTTTAAAAAAAAAATAATTGTTTCAAAGCTACACATTATAATTCATATGCAGAAACTGAGTTACACATAATCTTAGTATGAATAAATTGCAAACTGGATATTTCTCACTATGTAGGGGGTGGGGGTGATGCCAACTATCTGCACATAAGTAAGCATTGTGGTGGAATGGTTTTCTGTAAATGTCCGTCAATGAACAAAAAGAAGCCAAAACTTATCAATAATGCACAGCACTTCAGGCTAGTGGATAAAGACCATAAAGACTCCCACATAAGATGTAGAGCTCGGCTTTATTACATCAAAACACAAACAGAATTCCTCTGTTTTCAGCATTTTCTAATAACAGTGACAAGTCATTTCCAAACAAAATATCACTATCTGCTGCTTTGTTCAAATTATAGTTTGCCCATTAATGCTTACCATATCTTTCCAACAATCTGTTTGTATTCTTAAATCTGTTCTTTGCATGCCTGAAAAGCATTGTAAGGTTACACCGTACTAACTCTTTCACTTTAGCAGCATCCAGCAATATCTCATTTTCATATTTCTTTTCAACAGTAGGCAGATTATGTAGACTCTTTAGAACATACTTGCGTTTCCATTATAGGTTCTACCAAACCAGGAGAATGCAGAAAAAAGATTTTTCTTAAACTTTTACACCTCTTGAATAAGTTTTTGTTTAATTATTTAACTCCTTATTTACATTGCATCATGATGTCTCTGGACTCCATTTGCATGTTAATGTGTCTGTCTTTCTTCACTTCTTCTACTTTTACAACAAACTTACACTTTAATTCTATTTTTCTTTTACTATTTGAATCATGTTTTGCTTTACATACATCCATTTCTCAGTTAGTTATTTTAAATGCATCCTAGTAATTTTACTTGGTGTGAGCACATCTTTTTGACAAGGACTTGGCTGATTCTTTTTATAACCTCCCCCTTCTTTTATCATGTCTTATTCAGTATACGGTTATATCTGTTATTAATAAATCATGCAACAAATAACTGACAAGTTTTTTCTAAGTTCATAATAATGCCTGACTTTTTGTCTAAGTGGTAATAGTTTGCTTTTCTTCTCATCAAGGAAAGTTAAAGAATATCAAGGCTTTCATCATATATTGTTTGCAGCTTACTATGGGGGTTTAACACTATCTCTGCTCATAATCTTTAGCAGTCCTATGTTTCATTCCCAGCGCCTCCATTTGGTTACTGTACTAATCATTTAACCAATCAGTGCTCCCAGGATGAACCTGAGTGGGTCATTGTAGATATGTACAAACCTTGTACGTCTGGGTGCTGCTTACTCTGTAGCATTGTACACCCTCTTAGATAGATACACTCAGGCATCCATATCAATCCAGCATAAGCATAGTAGAAGCTTAAAACTCCACTGCATGGTAGAATTACCACATCAACAAACTGTGAAAGAAAAAGAAGCTCCTGGTCATCACCAAATGATATCCCCTTTATCACTGTAAAATGAACTTAAAATTGGTGAGTGAGCCCCTCAGACATTATCATTAGAAAATGTAAACCCACCTGTGAAGTTAGAGCTTCAAGTACTTCAAAAGCCTTCTTCAGCTATATTACGAATGTTACAAATCACCAACTACTATGTACTGAACCTATCTCTACTGCTACCTTAACCACTATGTACTGAACCTATCTCTACTGCTACCTTAACCACTATGTACTGAACCTATCTCTACTGCTACCTTAACCACTATGTACTGAACCTATCTTTACTGCTACCTTAACCACTATGTACTGAACCTATCTCTACTGCTACCTTAACCATTATGCACTGAACCTATCTCTACTGCTACCTTTTTCTCTGACCCCAAGGACATTATTAACATTCTGGTCGATAACTTCTCATCCAGCCTAACTCCATTTACCTCCCCTATCTCTCCTTCATTCCCCCTTACATGACCCACCTGGAGATCAATTTGTAGTAATTCCTTTTGGTATTTTCCAAAATTAAGCACACTGTATTCGAGGGTTATGACAATATTCCTGAAAATCCACTGAAAAACAAAGGTCTCGCTCATGAAAACCACTCCCCCAGCTCTTCACCCTGTGTGTCTCCACTGTTTACATTCACAGAGTGTGAGTAATGGTAGTTGTTCTGCCCTTGCATCAAGATTACAAGCTTATTAGCTTCACTAGTATTATTTGTAGTGCTATAAAACATGTTAATAGTTCATCTAATATACACTGATATAAGGGACTTTATATCCATGGATTTACAATTGTTTGGCTTTTGAAAAAAAGCAGATGAAGCCTGCTCAGCCTGGTTGAGTTCTTTCTAAAAGTTAATGAGGCAGTGGATAAGGGGCATACATTCCACATTGCTTATCTGGACCTTTCCAAAACCTTTGAGTCTATCCTCCATCCTGGGATTATTGACAAACTCTCCCTACTCAACATTAGCCCATACATAGTTAACTGGATGGGTAACTGGCTTTTGGATTGAACCCATTCATTTTCATTTTGGAGGATATTTGCTCTAAAAAGAAAATGTTAGCAGTGGAATATCACAGGGCACTGGCATGGGCCCACTCCCGTTTGGGATAGATATCACATGAGTGTGTGTGCGTGCATGTGCGTGCATGTGTGTGTGCATGTGTGTGTGTGTGTGTGTGTGTGTGTGTGTGTGTGTGTGTGTGTGTGTGTGTGTGTGTGTGTGCGTGTGTGTGTGCATGTGTGCGCGTGTGTGTGTGTGTGTGTGTGTGTGTGTGTGTGTGTGTGTGTGTGTGTGTGTGTGTGTGTACCTCTTTATCTCTCATTATATATATATATATATATATATATATATATATATATATATATATATAGTTCTCTGACATAAAAGCTGATATCCACAATGTAAAAGGGGGTTAAATGCTTTATGGAATTTATATGACACCAGTGCCAACTCACTTTTTAATTTCTCCAAGTCTTTTGGAATTCTATTACCATGATGATAATGGACCCTATTCCTAAGTCAAAGTATGATTAAAGTTCATGAAATTAGTATTGTTTCAGTCTTTGATGTCAGCCAGAAGTGCTCTTCGCAACAACCGCAATGTGCCCAATAATGACTCCTTTTGCAATTCATATGGAGTTACATGTATTGGTAACATATCTAAATATGACTGTAGATTCTTTTTTATAAGACTCGTTGCTTCTACTACTATTGAAACTGTCTGGGTATCTGTCTTCCACATTGCTCTTGTTTCTGCCTCCAAATCCTGATATTTTATGACTTTGTGTCTCTTTATATGCAAGACACTGTAGTCACTGAGTGTGGTGATTTCAATGATCAATGCTACTTTTGTCTTCTTTGCATGGACCACTATATCTGGTTTTCTAGCATCTGTCTTTTGAACTGTTGGTAATGGGTGATCCCTTGTGATGTAAACTTCATCATTTTCTATGATGCTTTGTGGCTCATGTTTCCATTGTTTTTCAGCCACTTCAGTACCATAACATTTGCAGAATCCCCAGTGCAACAGTCTTGCCACATTATTATGCCTTTCAGTTTACAGTCCTTCTGCCATTATTATGTCACAGCCAGCAATGATTAGTATGTCATAGCCAGCAGCGAGGTGTGCAACTGTTTCCAGTTCTGTTTTACAAAACCTACAGTTGTCTGTTTCTCTCACATGTTCAATGAACTTTGTAAACCAATGTGTACATAGCCCACTTTCTTGGGCTGCCAATATTAACCTTTTATTTCTTGGTTTGAATTTGCTTCTCCTTAACCATTCCAGCATTTGATCCTGATCAACATGAGTTTCTTCCAGAAATTTTCTATACTTGCAACTATATTTAAGCATTTTCCATATCTCTTGTCTTCTCAACTGGTCCTTCACCTCATATTCTTTCTTTAGTTTTTTTTTTTTTTTTGGCGCATTCAGCTGCTGCCTGATTTTTATCTACATCTGGTTTGATTTCCATTCCTGATTGACACCAATATGCTTCTGCTCGCTTAAGCAGAGAAGTCATCTTAGATTTATTCTCCTCATGTTTCAAAAATTTCACTATGTTTGGGTCTTGTGAAGTCAGCAGATATGTGTGCAGTCCCACGATTACAGATCTATACATGTAATCAATTTAATGGAGGCCCATCCCTCCTTCAGAACAAGGAATATATAATGTTGGTATGCACTGATTTTTATAAATCATTTGGTGAGCATGAAGCATCCTTCTAGTTTTCCTGTCTAATCTATCCAACAACTTTTGGGGGCCAGTCAATATCACTCCAAGACTGTAAGGTAGGACAGGCAGAGCAAATTGTTTTATAGTTTGAATTTTGTTCCTAGATGTCAATGCTATTTTTAGGATTAATTTAAGTCTTCTAAAGTATTCCTTACTAAGTTTTATTCACAGTTGTTCATGTCTTATTGTTGATCCTTCATCAATTCCCAAACATTTATACACTTCCTGTTGCTCAAGTTCATTTATATCACATTCTTGTCCCAAACTGATGTTTTCTTGGTGCTGCAGTTTTCCTGCTTTAAAGGTTGCTTTTGCACATTTATCAAGACCAAATGACATTCTTATATCATCTGAAAAAGTTTTGACAACTTGCAGTTCTACTTTCAGTTCTTCATCTGATGAGTTTTAAATCATCGACAAAGAGAAGTCTTTACACTTTGTTGTTTACTAGGAACCAAATTATAGCTATAGCCTAAGGTGTTAAGTAGACAGCTTAATGGATTAAGGGCAAGGCAGAATAGCAGTGGTGACAGAGAGTCACCGTGGAATAGTAGCCTTTGAATTTTATCCCAGAATAATAATTTGTCCTTTATCATGGCTTAATTTCATAGTGGTCTGCCACTGTTTCATGATCACTGTAATGTAGTCATTCAGTGTAGAGTGTATCCTATACATTTTAAGCACTCTTTTATCCATGAATATGAGATACTATCAAATGCTTTTTTGTAGTCAGTCCATGCCATACTTAAGATTCTTCTCCTTCTTACAGTTCGCCACTATGACTTTATTTAACAACAATTTATTCTTTGTTCTGTAAGACTTTCTTTTATTGCCTTTTTGTTCTACTGCCATAATTGAGTTTTCTTCAAAATGAGGTTTGGTAACAATCGAATTTGTCCAGCGACATCTTCAGGTGCGGTTGATAAATATAGTTGCAGGAATTAAGAGGGTGGGAGGATGAAGGGGTTAAATGGGAATAAGGGATGATTGGGAGGAAATGGGGTAAGGGGAGGGAGGGGCTTAAGGGGTTTAGGCAAGTGTAACTGGGGAAGGAATTGCATTTTGGCGTGAATGTGTTAGGCAAGTTTACATCCAAGTCAACCTAGGTGAGCAGGTAGGCCTGCGGTAAGTGTAGTGTGCATGATGGAGGTCTTAGTATGGCCTTTCAGGGCAGTTGGATAGTATTCTCTCTCTCTTTCACTGCAGGGTGGAGTCATTTAGAGCAGATCAGTTGAGCGGGGTTTGTTTCTGCCATTTCTGCTTTTGTGGTTTCCGCAAGAAGGGTATATTAATTTGTGAGGGGATAGGGCTGTGGCTATGGATTCCTGGATTGGTTCAGTTTTAATAATAATAGAAAAACAAAAAAAATAAAAAATGGAAAAGTAATACAGAGAAAAGAAAAAGGGTAAAAGAGGGATGATTGCAGTAAGAGTCTTGTTTGGGATGGTTTTAATTGTAATGGCGCTGTTCACGGCTGTTGGGTTTGTTTCTGCCATTTCTGCTTTTGTGGTTTCTGCAAGAAGGGTACACTAATTTGTGAGGGGATAGGGCTGTGGCTATGGATTCCTGGGTTGGTTCAGTTTTAATAATAATAGAAAAACAAAAAAATAAAAAAGGGAAAAGTAATACGGAGAAAAGAAAATGGGTAAAAGAGGGATGATTACAGTAAGAGTCTTGTTTGGGATGGTTTTAATTGTAATGGCGCTGTTCATGGCTGTTGGGGTGTTTTCCCACATAGGCAGCTGGAGTGTGACTCATTACAGGCAGTACTGCAGCATTTAGTCATGGCTGTGTGTGTGTGTTTTAGATTTGACTACAAAATTCAGTCTTTGCAAATCAAGACATTTGATAACCAATTCTACAGGGAGTTTTTCTGGTTTAGCATTTCTATTGCAAACAGCATTGAATTTCCTTTAAACCGGAGTTAAAGAGAGAAACAGCTTAAAAAGCACCAGCACTTTTAGGTTCATAGGTTAGTAGCAAGCTAGCTGCCCTTGCGAGCCATTTTAAGCCTAACCAGTTATCCCTTGTGAGACTCAAACCCTGCACCTTGTGTTTGTAAGGCAAACACCCTAACCATTAGGCCACCCTCCCAACCTTTTACAGATTCTTGTAATCCAGACCTTTGTAGTGTGGTCCTAAGAGTGGGAATGGAGGACTGCAATTTACAGGGTATGAAATCATAGGTTATAGGGTGAACCGGAATTTCTAAGGCGGTTGTACTTCACAGTAAGCACTATAAAACTGTAGCTTTAATGTTATTGTGATGAAGTATGTGTGGAACTTGGTTACCCAAGATTGCTTGCAGCTGCTTGTAGTCACCTGCTTATTGCTTTGGTGGTATTCTTGTGTTCCCAAGATGGTGGTTGGGGCGTGCTGGCTCAGTTCTAATTTGAATAGCTGTGTTTGGTTCCACGTTATTGTCTGTTAACATCGCTTGTGGTATTTTTCTCATTTTCTATTATGAATTGGATTGGTTTATAATGTCTTCACAGAAAGCAGTCTTTACATTGGTTACAGAGGTGCTAATTCTTCCTATGGAGTTAGAAGAAGTTGTGGATTATTTGATTTTGTCAGAACTGTAGGCTGTTTTAAAGAATAATATCTCAATCTGTTCAGATCAAACCTCCATTCCCAGTAGATGTCTTTGTGTTTTCCTTTTCCCTACATAGGAAAATGTTTGCTTAGCTCTCTGTTCTATATCATTTGGGTCCTAACCCTACATAGGGTTTGTAAGAAGCTTCTTGTTTTTGTTTGTTCTAAATGGTGCTGAAAATGTTTAACATGTATTTTAGTACAGCTGCAAAACCATGGGTGTCTTTGGATTTAAACATTGTGGGTAATGGTGTGTGTGTGGTTAAACAGTTTTGTCTTGTGGATGAGTTGTAGCTTGTAGTAAACTCAGTGGATGGAGTGTTGACATTGAGCCAGACTTGTGGAATTCTGGTGGTTAGAAAGGAGTGTTTATAAACGGCACTGAATTGGGTTGCTGCTGTCGTTATGTGGTGCCTGAACAGTGGTCCGCATACCTTTCAATTGTACACATTTTCATGGCAGGTTCAGATTTTGCCTTGTAATCTTGGTCATTTCATAAACCTGTGGTTTTCTAGCAAATTACTGAAAATCAGTGCAGACTGCAGTTAAAAAGTACTAACAGATATTTGAGTTTCAGAATTTATACCGTTCATACAGTTCATACTAATGCAAAACCTGCTATTCTATCAATTTTCTAAGTTTGCAATAATAATAATAATAATAATACTTAAAATTCCTCCTAATTTTGTGCTTCTGCCCCACTTTTATTTATGGCCTTGTCCAGATTGTTTGCTGCAAGAGGCTGAGAAGTCTGTTGTTTGGTTTGGAACTTGTCAGTGTGCTGGCCTGGTGCTTCAGGAGTGGGGGTAGTTGGTGATACTGCTTCTAGGGTCAGGTAGATGATGTTTCTAGCTGGTCAGTACTTACTGCTGCTGCAGTGCATAAAACATTTTGTTGTCATGTTCAGGGTGTCTAAGTATTTTTTATCTTAAAGCATTTCAGTGTTCTTCTACATCCCATGCTATCTAGGGCTGGTGTTGGGGTGGTTCATTCTGTGGATTGCATTTTCTTTTAACTTTCCTACTTTCTTTGTTTAATGGAACTGTAGGAAGTTTTCGGGACATCAGTGACTACTTGCAGCTTTTTGCTGGTGATTTTGGTTGTGCCCCTGTGGGGTGGTTCATTGGTGATGGTAAGGCAGAGTTGTCGGTTGAAGAATTGATAGCAGAATGCAAAATGGTAGGCAGCAATGAGGCTGAAGAGTGACTGTAGGATTGCAAGAGACCACTGGGTATTGCATTGGTTTTGGAAGTTGGTTAATGGCTTCTTTATTTCCATGGACATTCCAGTTCTTATTGGATAAAAAGTTGGATCACAGCTGTTGATTGGTCGATATTGACATTGTAGCTATTTGTTAATGGTTTATTTATCTGCTAATCAGCACTGAATGACTTTGATTTGATATGCTGTTTGCTGATTTGAAGTGGTGATTGATTATACAACTGGCCAGCTACACAAGCAGTCTATGTTTTATAGATTATTAGCATTAGTTTTTTATATGCGATATTGCTGAATGATTGATACCAATAGAATAGCCATTAGTTAATGGAATATTCATTCTCAATGGTCAATGAAGGTTGAATCTTAACCTTTATTGGAACAAATGCTGAATTATTCTTCCTGATTGGCTGACATTGACAGCATAGCTATTGGTAAATGATATGGTTATCTGCCAATCGATATTGGATACTAGATTTTAGTTTTTATTGGATAGAATTCTGAATGCATGTAGCTGATTGGTGATAGAACAATAATGATATTAAATGTATATTTTAAGTGTTATATTTTATCCAATAAGAGTGTTGATTTTTAAGAATAGTTTAACTTTAATTCAATGATAAAATATATCTTTTGGCACTAGAAATGATGATTTCTATTGGTAGTTAAATCTTTAAATATGTGTTTGTTATTTCCATTTGATCTGATGAAGGGTGTCAGAACCTGAAAGCGCTCGTCTTGTGTTACACAATTTATTAATTTTTCACAATAAACAGTGTGTTTATCCTCAGCCTGGTGGCTGTATGGAGGTGGTTTATATCTATAGTCATGTGCATTCCATTATTAGGATGAGCAACCACTTCTGAGTAAATTATAACTATAACTATATATATATATATATATATATATATATATATATCTCTATATATATATATATATATATATATATATATATATATATATATATGTGAATTCCATTATTAGGATGCGCAACCACTACCATGTAAATTATAACTATAACTAATATACTCAAACACACACACACACACACACACACATATATATTTATATATGTGTGTATGTATGTCTGTGTGTGTGTGTGTGTGTGTGTGTGTGTGTGTGTGTGTGTGCATATATATTTTCATATTTATATTTATATGTATGTATAGGTGCTAGTGATTATATCCAGTGTGTATTAGACTGACAGCTGTAAAGCTGGCCACATACGGTCAACTAGGCAGTTGATCAACAGATGCACAAGACAAAACAAACTAGGAATTGAGAAATTTGCCTTTACCCCATGTTTGTGTGATCTCTTTGGTATTATATATAATTAACTTGCATGTAGAGGGCTTTTCCCCCCACTCCCACCCCAAGACAACAGTATTTTAGTTTGTTTTTAGAGGTTGTATTTTGCATATGCTGAGACTGTTTTCTCCTCAGCTGCCCATAACTATAGATGTCCCACAGGGTTCTATCTTAGGACCACTACTATTCACAATCTTCGCAAATGACCTCCATACTTCCACACAGCATGCATCTATCATTCTGTATGCAGATGATACTACCTTAATCTGTGCTGCACAAAACATTTCCACCCTCCTGCAAACAACTCAACTAGCATTCTCTGACATTGAAAACTACCTTACCAATGCCCAACATATCCTCAATCCAAAGAAAATTCAGCTTATGATTATAACCCGTTCTAACAAAAACACTGATAACATTCAATTCACTAGCTACTCCACAAATGCTACTCCAATCTCTCCAGTGGCACAGGCTAAGCTATTGGGAATAACCATAGACTCCCACCTAAAATTTGATAGTCATCTCAACTTAACTATTAAAAAAGTACATGCCAAACTGGGATCACTCTACCGTATCAAACCATTTCTTACCAACAACAGAAGATCAGCCATTGCTCGCTCCCAGCTCCTATCCACCCTACTCTGTGCATCTCCCATTCTGACTAATCTTAACAAAACTGAACTAAGCAAAATGGAAGCCTGCTATAACAGAATTGCCCGCTTTTCTGCAAATTGCTCATATAGAAGTCATCACTCTACTGCTTTGAGACAGCTCCACTGGCTTGAACCACCCAACCTTATAACCTACAATAAGCTCTGCCTCTGTCATTTGATCTCTTACCTCCCCAATAAGTGTCCTGCCCTCAAAAACCTAGCACAACATCACTCAGCCAAAAGGCCTCTTAGATCATCAAGCAAACTACTACTAGAAGTCACCAACAGCTACAGTAGCTTTGGAGATGCACTATATAGTAGTTCAGTGGCTAAAAAATGGAACTCTGTCCCTACTAGCATTCAAAACACATCATCCAAAGTCTCCTTTAAAGACCTCATCAGGCAACATCTCAAGCAAAGTAGGCAGTGCCATTAAAGTGGATAAGGTACACATACTAAACCTAGAGTACTTGATAATAGTTTTCACTCTTACAAACACTGGTTAATCTACAATGTATGTACTGTACTTGTGTACTATGTACGTATTCTACCTATGTTCCAAATTTCAGCTGTACACCACAAGTCTATTAATTACCTTTATTTTTAAATTAAGATTTTCTTGTTTGTTCTCTCCACTGTAATGATGTGCTGCATACCACTGTAAAACATGTCTATTGTAATTTGTGTGTATACTGATCATGCCTAAATATCTAAATGTATCTGTAATTTTTCTATGTGGAACTTTTCTCCCTGGGCCTCTGCTGAAAAAGGGCCTTTTCGGCTCAGTCAGACACCTCCGGTTAACAAATGTAAAATAAAAATAAATATCATCGAAGTTTTAAAACTTCGAATATGTAAAAAAAAATAAACAAATAACTTACCTATACATTTCAAGCAGGGGGGCAAGCCACCCTGCACCCCCCACACCCCCCGCTATTTAAATATACCAACTCTGAGATCACACTACAGTGCAGTAAAAGGAAATCTTCCCTTATGGAGATTTCCGTTAAAACGTTCTATGTTTCAAAACTTCGATGATATGGTGATCATTTCTGCTTCTACAGAAAAAAATGTAGTTCTAAATACTTTGTCTTAACTTTAAATTTCCATACTATATAAGAAATATACTTTATGCATGTGTCGTTGTCTCATTCAGAATGCATGGAAGGGGCAGATGGAATAAATAGCTAGCTGTACAAATGAAGCAGAATAGAGATATGGGTCTATATCAGATCCATGAAAACCCTTTTCAGCTAACGGCTCTTTGCCCAATGCTAACTGTTGAAATCTGACTCCATCGAATGGCTGTTTCAGCGAATTTTTTCCTAGGGGAAAAAAACTCTTGGCAAGCGTAAAACTTCACAAAATTTAAAACCATCCAAATTGGGCTGCTTTGCCCCCTAAACCTCCCAATGTGGGGGGCTGTGCCCCCCCACACCCCCCTAACTAAATATAACAACTCGCAGATTTCACTACACTGGGGAAAAGGGCAAATTCCCAAGGATGGCCAAGCATTTTTTTCCTTTAGGAAAACATTTACTGAAACGGCTGTTTGACCGAGTCAGATTTCGACAGATAGTGTTCGGCAAACAGCCATTCACTTAAAAGGGTTTTCACAGATCTAAATTAGACCCCAGAGATACAACTTGCCTTTTTCTATCATTCCAGTATGTAATGTTATGCAATATAATGTCTATGCTCATCATAAGGAAGTTGAACTTAAAACAGGGTATGCGTTTGTACAACTGATTGGATTATGTGGTTTTTAATGCAGGTTCAGAACTATTATTTTTTTCTTATACAGCCAACAAAAGGAATCATGCCATCCTTTTCATTTTCATAGTCTGCTTCAACAACAACTAATGCAGAGTAAATTAAAATATCTACATCAAAGTGTCCCCTAAAAGTGCTGTATGTGCATACAGTTTTGAGAGTCCAACATACATATATACTGTAAACACTAATTCAACATAGGTAGTACTACAGCATATTGACTAATAACAGTGCGCAGAAGTCCACTGCAATTTAATGTTAAATATTTGGCACAGCTGTTGAGAAGAATGCTAATTCCACTTCCCAATTGCAGGTTTATATCAAGTGTTAGGCAACAGTGGCATTATGAGCTCATTTTACTATGACAACGGGAAACTGGGGCAAATAAGTCTGGGTTCTGGAGGTGCAGAGTGCGGTATCTAAAGATACAAAATGTGACCACTATTTCTCTTATTTTGCTTAATACGCCGTATCGAATATAAATTGAGGATGTGCAATATTATCCATTATGTGTCATTGTGGATATCTGTGCTTAGTCACGGTCTCAGTAACCATGTGATAGTTTGATCAATATACTTATAAACATACCAGTCATCTAAAAATGAAATTCAGAATGCTTGTCTGGAAGGAAGCCATTTATCAAAACTCTGTTTCACATCCATCAAGATGAATGAATAAAAGCATTTTACATTTGAAAAAAGGCTCCACCACGTCAGACATATT
This sequence comes from Protopterus annectens, assembly GCF_019279795.1. Lineage (NCBI taxonomy): Eukaryota > Metazoa > Chordata > Ceratodontiformes > Protopteridae > Protopterus > Protopterus annectens. The sequence continues at coordinate 212,712,638 of NC_056751.1, forward strand.
AGTTACCTTTATCAATATCCAGTTAAAGAATCACATGTGGGGAACTTATTTGTGAAACTGCACTACAAGATATGTTTGAGATGCTGTCATAAAGCAATAAAATAACATGCGATGGATACTACTGATATGAAATTATACTTTAAGTAGCTTTTTTTTAATCCTTGCCAATACAATTACACCTCTGTTTTACAACATATATTACTTGACCAAAAATCAATATTAATTAATTCATCTTTGTCAATTTAGTTTAAGACATTTTACAAAATTCATATTATTTCTTCTGTGAAGAAATACGGACATCATTGTTCCTCTGTTGCTTGGCACAAATATTACTTGAAGAGATATAGATTTTGCTAAAAAATTGATTTAATCCTTTTAACCCTTATATGTTACATAAGATGCATTTTATTTCTTCTTTGGGATAATAAGACCATCCCAGATGCTTGATATAGAGGAAAAAAGTGTTGTAGTGTTTATGTTGCATCAGCGTGCTTAGCTCTCCAGTTCATCTCCGCACAAGAATGTTTTCTGCTTGAAGTCTGCATATTCCTCAATTGCCACTGTGTGGGAAATCAGGTGCTTTGGTTTTCTGTCACATGCCAAAGACCCACCACAGCTGAAATGGCATTTCTATCACAAAAAATGACCACAGTCGGTATATTAATTTGTCCTTCCTGCGATGGGTTGGTTCCCCATTTAAGATATCTCCTCTACCTTGTGACCACTCAGTGCTTAGATACAGTCTGGCTTCCTATGGCTCCTGCATAGATTTAGCAGGTAACTGAAGAATGAATGAATGGATTAATTAATTAATGGATGAATGAATGAATGAATGAATGAATGAATGAATGAATGATGAATGAAAAAAATGATCTTCCGTCTCAGTGCCTTAAGGTCAAAATCTTACACTGTATTCAATTATAATCTTTGTTAACTATGCTTGTATGTGACATTTACAAGCATTTAAACTAAAACAGTACACTTCTTTTTTGTTGCTGTTATTGTTTATAAACACCTTTATTTAATTGTGTCAAGACATAGGCAGACATACATTAACAGAAAAGAAAACATTATTAATTTTTGTCATCTTCGTGCATTACATTACATATATGTTTTCTTTCCTTTCAACAATTTTTTCACTCCAAAATTACATAAATTATTCACTTCCTGTCTTCTCTTATACATGGCTTGTTCCCTTGAACATTATTCTGCATGCATTTTCTCCAAATTCCATTTATTTCTATATAATTTGCTTCTTCCCTTTTGTAATGCTCCTGCATCTAGTACTTTTATCTCATTTGCAATATTCAGTACTTCAATTACTTTTGGTTTAATGTTTGATTTCCATTTTCTAGTAATTGCTTTTTTGGCAACCAATAGCATAAAACTTAATAAGGCTACTATGTCTAGGCAATTCAGATGATATGTCCTAGCTCAAAAGAATAATTTCCTTAGGTACAGTCATTTGTTACCCAAACAATTTTGACAGTGTTCTCTGTAGGGAATTTTCTGCCAACTCAATACACTCCCAAAAAACATGTTACCAGTTACCCTTCTCTCTTTCCCATCACACCTCCAACATTTGGTATCTACCTGAGGAAAAATTCTTTGTTGCATACTTGCGAACTATATAGATGTTCTCCCATTGTTCCTTTCTAAATTGCCTTTCAGGCCTCTTTTTACAATCTTTTCTAACCTCATCTAATTGGTTGTTATAGTTATCATGCAATGTTTTATATGCCCTAATAATTACCCCTATTTTAACACTCTCATCTGTTGCAGAATTGACTAAATATTCTACCAGAGTAGATCTTTCCCTTAGCATTCCCATCTCCCTTTTCTCTTTGCCTATACTCTCATCCCTGATAGGGAAGGTTGGTTCTGTATCGGACCTGCAGTCCAAACTTCTGGTTAGCCTCATGTCACTCTGTTAATGCTCCCTTTCTAGTTATTTGTTCCCAGTTCCTTAGTTCCTTTGCCAGATGTCTCTAGTAAATTCCAACCCCTCTTGCCTATTTTTTATACTCCTACTTGTAGTCATCCCTGTTGGAAAATCTCCTTTCTCTATTCCTATGATGGCTTAGTTCTTAGAAACGTTCTGCATTTTAACCAATGCATTTCTTTAGTAATATATTAGAGTTTTACTCACTACCAAAAATTCCTAAGTTCCACTGAAACAAGAAGAGGCAATAGTCCTGTTTCAGTCGATGAAGTATTTGACTATTCCCTTTTTATAGGAGTGTAAGGCTAGTTAGAAGGTAACAGAGAAATAATGATACCAATACTATAAGGAATGTTTTCACACAAGAAACACAGTTTCATGATTGAATACATCATTTTCATATATTTTGCTGTTTATGTATTTTAGCCATCATTTCTCAGAGTTGCCAGTACTTGCAGCTGTGAAGCTCAGCAATCCATAGTAGAATCTGACAGCAGAGCATAGTGTACCAGAGTGCAAGTATTTAATAAAGTAGACAAATCATACCTAAATAAAAAAAAGTGTTCACTACAGTGCTGTTTTACACTTCAGTGAACACAGCAATCAAGACATTGTTTAGCACTGCAACACATAGCGTTCCTCTGTGTGCTTCTGTGTGTTACTGTTAAAAATGTGATTTCTTTATATGCTGAATGGTAGTACTATGATCCATATCTTTGAAATGTATCCCTGAGAGATAAAATGCTCAACATGGCTAGACCTAGGCATAGACTGACAAGGCAGCCACCTAGTGTGCCATTCAGCAAAGGTCATCAGTCATTAATTCATATATTTATTTCTTTATTTTTAAGTAAAGAAACACTGCCATATGGTGCTTTTATTCATAGGCAGAGTGTTACATTCCTGTCCACTCAGTTCATAGACTCACTGCTCTATCTCATCCATGATCTGTGATATCACAGACCTTCCAGGAAAGCCCATAAATTGTAATGAGTAGAGAAGATATGATGACCATGGCAGAAATAAAAAAGTAGTTGAGGGAGTCCATCACAGTTGACACCATGAGAGACTATATGCTGTGGTTATAGTCCAGCTCACTCAGCATAGTCTGGATTACATCAGGTTAATTTATTTTATCCTGGCCAGCAACTAGGTATTATGGGCAAGTGGTAGGTAATAGTATACTATGTCTAAATCAAGATTCCATCCTTTTTAATAGTGATTATGGATAGTGTGGAGGATGTAATAAAAAGTGAACAGAAACAGAAATATCCTGAGATAGATGTGAAAATTATTAGCAGTATTTTATCACAGCTAGACTTTTGAGAGCTATAATGCCGGGTACTATGGCTGTGCAGATGAAACTAACTCTGTTGTTATGTGCTCAAGTTAAACTGTCATTATTCTGGGTTCATAGGACTAATGTGTATTTGTTTTAAACAAGTTAAAATATTTTAATGTGGCTACTATCTGTTTGGAACAAAGTAAAATAAATTATATTATGTTTTATGACAATTAGAAACCTAAGAAGCTCAAAATCAATAAAGTGATTATAACTACTTGCCACCCAGTAGTTATTGTTTTTGAGCATCTTAGATCTTAGATGTGATAAAAATAATTGCCACAGTAAAGTATTTTGATTTTGTTTTCCACAAATGCACAACAGATGCAGTTTTCCACTGCACTTCACAAAAATGCAAACTACTTTTGCCAAGCCCAATTACTGATGGTTTGATCATATTTTTAGCTAAGGCTTACAATAGGTGTATCTTATTAATGGATAATACAGCTCACTAAATTCACATTCTCTGGCTGTGTTCTTCAGCTCAGTAACATACGTATCCATGGTCTGAGGAATATCTTTATATCTTGTAAAAAAGTTCTCCTAAATGGCATATCATTTTTTGCTTGACAAGAATGATTTTTTTCTCTTTGTGCTACTGTTTGGTCTTCTTTTGCATCAAGAAAAGTAAAAAAAAAAAAAAGTTAAAGTTAACTATACTTATGGCCTGTTAACCAGAAAAATACATGATTCCAGCACACTGAATCTTCTCATATATGATGGAGAGAAGGAAGGTTGATATATTGTGCGTACAAGAGATCAGATGGAAGGGAAGTAAGGCCAAGTGTATAGGAGGTGGGTTAAAATTGTTCTATCATGGTGTGGATGGCAGAAGAAATGGGGTAGGGGTTATCCTAACGGAACAGTATGCCAAGAGTGTTTTGGAGGTGAAGAGAGTGTCTGATAGAGTGATGTTTATGAAGCTTGAAATTGATGGTGTAATGATGAATATTGTTAGTGCATATGCTCCACAAGTTGGGTGTGTAATGGATGAGAAAGAAAAATTTTGGAGTGAGTTGGATGAAGTGGTGGTGAGTGTACCCAAGGGTGAGAGACTAGTGATTGGAGTGGACTTCAATGGGCATGTTGGTGAAGTGAACAGAGGGGATGAGGAAGTGATGGGTAGGTATGGTGTTAAGGAGAGGAATGCAGAAGGTCAGATGATTGTGGATTTTGCGAAAAGGATGGACATGACTGTGGTGAATACGTATTTTAAGAAGAGGGACAAGCATAGGGTGACATACAAGAGTGGAGGAAGATGCACACAGGTGGATTATATCCTATGTAGGAGGCCCAGTCTGAAGGAGATTGGAGACTGTAAAGTGGTGACTGGGGAAAGTGTAGTTAAGCAGCATAGAATGGTAGTCTGCAGGATGATGTTGGTGATCAAGAAGCAGAGGAGGAGTGTAAAAGCAGTGCCAAGGATTAAATGATGGAAGTTAAAAAAGAGTGAAGAGTTAAGACAGGCAAAGGGAGGCAATGAAGAGTTACCGAATAGCTGGGTAACTACAGCAGAGCTAGAAAGGGAGACTGCTAGGAAGGTGCTTGGTGTGACATCTGGACAGAGGAAGGAGGGCAAGGAGACATGGTGGTGGAATGAGGAAGTTCCGGAGAGTATACAGAGGAAGAGGCTGGTGAAGAAGTGGGATTGTCAAAGAGATGAAGAAAGTAGACATGAGTATAAGGAGATGACGCGCATGACAAAGAGAGAGGTGGCGATGGCTAAGGATAAGGCATATAGAGTATGAGACATTGTACACTAAAGAGGGAGAAAATGACCTGTACCAATTGGCTAGACAGAGAGACAGAGCTGGGAAAGATGTGCAGCAGGTAAGGGTGATAAAGGACAGTGAGGGAAACATACCCAGAAGTGAGGAGAGTGTGTTGAGTAGATGGAAAGAGTACTTTGAAGGGCTGATGAATGAAGAGAATGAGAGAGAGGGAAGGTTGGATGGTGTGGGGATAGTGAATCAGGAAGTGAAGCAGATTAGCAAGGAGGAAGTAAGGACAGCTATGAAGAGGATGAAGAATGGAAAGGCTGTTGGCCCAGATGACATACCAGTGGAAGCATGGAGGTGCTTAGGAGAAATGGCAGTGGAATTTTTAACCAGATTGTTTAGTGAAATTTTGGAAAGTAAGCGGATGCCTGAGGAGTGGAGAAAAAATGTTTTGGTACCTATCTTTAAGAATAAGGGTGATGTACAGAGATGCAGTAATTACAGCGGGATAAAACTGATCAGTCACAGCTTGAAGTTATGGGAAAGAGTAGTAGAAGCTAGGTTAAGAAGGGAGGTGATGATTAGTGATCAGCAGTATGGTTTCATGCCAGGAAAGAGCACTACAGATGCAATATGTGCTCTGAGAGTGTTGTTGGAGAAATACAGAGAAGGTCAGAAGGAGTTGCATTATGTCTTTGTGGACTTAGAGAAAGCATATGACAGGGTGCCTAGAGAGGAGTTGTGGTATTGTATGAGGAAGTCGGGAGTGGCAGAGAAGTATGTAAGAGTGGTACAGGCTATGTACAAGGGTAGTGTGACATTGGTGAGGACTGCGGTGGGAGTGACAGATACATTTAAGGTGGAGGTGGGATTACATCTAGGATCAGCTCTGAGCCCTTTCTTATTTGCAGTGGTGATGGACAGGTTGACAGATGAGATTAAACAGGAGGCCTCGTGGACTATGATGTTTGCAGATGACATTGTGATATGTAGTGAGAGTAGGGACCTGATTGAGGAGACCCTGGAAAGGTGGAGATATGCTTTAGAGAGGAGAGGAATGAAGGCCAGCAGGGCTAAAACAGAATATATGTGTGTAAATGAGAGGGAGGGTAGAGGAATGGTGAGGATGCAGGGAGTAGAGTTGGTAAAGGTGGATGAGTTTAAGTACTTGGGATCAACAGTTCAGAGTAATGGTGAGTGTGGAAGAGAGGTGAAGAAGAGAGTACAGGCAGGGTGGAATGGGTGTAGAAGAGTGTCAGGAGTGATTTGTGACAGACGGGTACCAATAAGAGTGAAAGGGAAGGTCTACAAGAGGGTAGTGAGACCAGCTATGTTATATGGGCTAGAGACGGTAGCATTGTCGAAAAGGCAGGAGTCAGAGCTGGCTGTGGCAGAGTTAAAGATGTTAAGATTTGCACTGGGTGTGACTAGGATGGACAGGATTAGGAATCAGTATATTAGAGGGTCAGCTCAGGTTAGGCAGTTTGGAAACAAAGCAAGAGAGGCGAGATTGCGTTGGTTTTGACATGTGCTGAGGAGGGATGCTGGGTATATTGGGAAAAGGATGCTAAGGATGGAGCTGCCAGGTAAGAGGAAAAGAGGAAGGCCTAAGATGAGGTTTATGGATATGGTGAGAGAGGACATGCAGGTGGTTGGTGTGAAAGAGCATAATGCAGAGGACAGGAAGAAATGGAAACAGATGATCTACTGTGGTGACCCCTAATGGGAACAGCCAAAAGAAGATGATGATGATGATGATGATGATGATGATGATGACTTCTGCTAATCCACTTGAACAGAGGAATACATCAAATTTATGGATGCAAATTCTTCCAATAATGACTCAAGTTTCAATATAACAAGGTTACGCTGGGTGGGGAGAGGGGGCAAGGAGAAATTCCACTAAGATTAATACTTCTAAAATTTTAAACACGGGGGTATAACATCATATCATGTTAGGACAAGTAGAAATAGCCTCTGCATGGTCTGTGGTATAATCATTTATTATTTAACATATTAATCACACTAGCTAACTCATTATCATTTAAAGGTCTGTTACTCCATGTTTAGAAATTTCAGTACAGCTCTCAACGTCTTGGCTTAAAAATCAAGAATAAATCCAGAACTGATCAGGGACACTGTTTACAAAATTAATAAATTAATGTCAGAATTTGACAGAATAAGAGAATGTAAGTTAGCATTCATTTTCTGAAGTAAAATAAGTCTATAACTGTAATTATTGGCATCATTTTATGTGTAAGGAGGTGGGCGTGTACTGGTGATAATGCATCCATGTCTGTCTTCATGTGGCTGTATGGAGGTGGGGAGAGTAGTGGTGACATGGTGTCCATGTCTCTTCTCATCTGGCTGTAAGGAGGCAGAGTTGAAAAGAAGGACAGATAATGCAGGAAGAAACATCAACTGCAGACTGTTACATCTGCTTTCAGTCTGATCTTGAGGAAGAAGTTTTGCAGTAAAGCTGGTGAATGTATGCCATGATCCACTGGAATGGTTGTGGATCATTTGGACTACCTATTCATTCAAGATGGCTTGGGGGGAGTAGTTTGTGAATTCCTTTCTTTATTATTACTTTAGCATTTATTGCATTGTGATGGTATTTCAGTGAGTGTCTAAGTGTTCTATTTAAGTGGGGCATAAAGTCAACTATCATTCATTAAGCACTCTGACCTGTCATCAGTACATATATTTATTGCTTATTATGTTTATTCATTAGTGCCTTTGTATCAAAGTGTTTTGTTACTGAATCTCATCAGTCAACTTCCCTTGTCCATTTTATAATGTTGGTTTAACTTTTTTTTTACTTTAACAGCTCTGATCTGTGACTTCACAAAGTAAGGACACTTCTTCTGCTTGATTATTTATTTTAGAAAAATGCACACTTTGTTTCTGTTTGTTGCTATGAAGTAAGGAGAATCAGAAAAAAAGTCTACATTTTGATTATTTGTGTGCATTAGAGAAAAGTACTGATGCTTCTATCACTAGTTTGACTCATGGTTAGTATGTCTAATGTCTCTGTTATGTTCTAAAACTATGTCTTTGAAGGTTCTGCTTTTCCAACATAATAAGCATGACATTTTTGGCAGAAGGTAAAATAAACAACATTCTCAATTCTGCAATCTGCATAGTGATGTAAAGAGATTTTAAAGTGACATGAAGGATGTATATACAGTGCTTGACTATAAATGAACTTACAAGCAGAACAATTTCTGCATGCGAAAGTGCCTATCCTCGTGGACTTAGGTGCATGTGGATGTGCTGATTTATGGCACAGATGTTGTTTTAATGATTTATTATTTTTAAAAGAAAATGAGGGCGTTTCACTAAACTTTTCAATAAAACCTGGAATATCACATAAAATATTCCAAATTTTCTTGATAATATTGCAATAGTTATCAATATCATTAGAATATTGCAAAACAACTCTAAAGTTTTTTGAAGTGTTTCCAGATGATGTAGATGGAAGCAATTCATCATTAGAAAAATTAAGAAATGGTTTGCACCCATACCTCCCAACTGTCCTGAATTATCGTTTTTTACTGAGTTTTAGGGTCCAAATAATGGGGTGCCACAATTCCCGAGTGGCACCCCTTCATTTCCGATTTTTTTTTCATTTATTTTTTAATTTTTTTCTGTTTGTTTTTTTATTTTTCGCGCTTTAGCTGACGTCATCACGTGCACGATGATGTCAGCTCATCAATGCTACCAGCCTGTTGGAATTGAGCTTGCGGCACACATATTTCTGGATTCCAGCTGGTTTCATATACTTTGTGAGTGGGAACAGCTCAGGACTGGACAGTATTTTATTTAGAAGCTCGCCTGGGTGAAACGGAGGAAAGGTTCTGGAATGGGGAGGGTATTTTATTTAGAAGCTCGCCTGGGTGAAACGGAAGGATTTAGTTTTATTTACTCGGAAGCTGCCTCGGGTGAAATAGAAGGATTTATTTTACTTATGAAGCTCGCCTGACTGGTGGCTGAACAGAATGGATTTATCGCAGAGAAGTAAGCTGAAACCTGAAACTCTCTCTGTGTGTGTGTGTGTGTGTGTGTGTGTGTGTGTGTGTGTGTGTGTGTGTGTGTGTGTGTGTGTGTGTGTGTGTGTGTGTGTGTGTGTGTGTGTGTGTGTGTGTGTGTGTGTGTGCGCGTGTGTGTAGGGGGGGTAAATAACTAAGGTGACTTCAGTGATCTGTTTCTGAGGAGAAAGTACGGTTGATAACTCATTCATGTGTTTCCCAGTTTGCAACCAGAAGTTCTTCTGTTCCATAGGTAAAAACAGTGGTTATCTGTAACACTGTTTAGCAGTGAGATAGATTATAGCCTGGATTTGGGCCTTTCTTTTGTAAATGATAGAAGTGATTGCAATGCAGTGAGCTTAAAATCTACATTTTAACGAAGTCCTGCTTTTTCCCACTTGCAGTTTTATTACATTTCTGCAGTTCAAGTTTATTACTTGGTGGTGGTGTGGATTTTCAAGGTTCTCTTGGCTTCTCCTGCAAAAAATCGTTTCAGTCTCTCTAAGAAAGACTTAGTATCTTTCAAGATAGTGTGACAGGTATCTAGGACTGGATGTCAATCATTCTCTAAAAAGATGGAAAGTGGTTCCGTGCACCAGCCTGTGTCGGCCGCAATGGGTCTCATAGGTGGGATTGTTTTATTTTTGTGTATTTTTGGCAGGCCATATATAGATGGTATGAGAGGATGAGCTACGTTAAAGAATTCAAATAATTCTTCATTTATAAGCTTGGTCATCAACAAATCGAAAACTAGGAAAGAGACGTTTTCCATAACGGCATTTGCAGTAAATCTCATTATATGTTGATAAGTACTTGAATCATTTAACAGCAACAGCATTTGATTAATGTAAAGAACTTTCTCTAAAATCACTATTTTCACAGCTTTGTCAGCAGGTTTAATAACAATTGACTGTAGATCTTTAAGTTCATTCAAAGCTGTGATGTCATCACTAGACATATTATATAAATTACAATGGGGTCCTGCCCTAAAAAGCTGTCTAAATTCATATTCACACACATTTATAAAAGATTGAACTACTGCATCAAAATTAGGGCTGAAAGTACTAGGTTTTTTATAAGGATGAATATTACTATTTCTATCTCCAGTAAAAATAGTTTTGAGCGTTAAGTTTCTCCCTAAAAGTCTCAGGTCTTTAAGCATCTCCGCATGGTCTGTTCTCTTAGAGGGAATAAAAGATAAGCCATTGTTCAGTAATGTTAATTACTCAGTAGTAAGTTCCAATGATGAAATGTTAAAAATGGCACTTGTATCTACTGGCATCTTCTTTTTACCATTGGTTGATTTCTGTCTATACTCACAGGCCGTTGTGAGCTTCACTTTCTTGTACTGCTCCTCGATTGACTTTTCATGGGTAGTGGGCTTTCCTAGTAAAAAAACATTGGTAAAGCTGTTGCTGTTAAATGATTTACATCCAGTCCTAGATACCTGTCACACTATCTTGAAAGATACTAAGTCTTTCTTAGAGAGACTGTGTAATCGACTCTCAACTATTGACTGTGAATTTATTTTTGTTACATTAGACGTTGAGTCACTTTTTACTTGTATTCTCAATGATATGGGTATAGAGATAATTAGAGATTTTCTCACAACCAGTAAGTGTTTTTCTAGTAATAAAGTCACACTACTTTGTGCTCTGTTAGAAATAGTTCTCAAAAATAATGTTTTTGTTTTTGAAAATTATATTTTCCTTCAGAAGACTGGTGTGGCTATGGCCACAGCCTGTGCCAATAGCTATGCCAATCTTTTTCTAGCACATTGGGAGCACACAACCATTTTCACACCTGCTAATGAGTTTTTTGATAACATCCTCTGGTATGTATGCTTTGTTGATGATGTTTTTATGTTGTGGAAAGGTAGCACTATTGAACTAGATCGTTTTGTCACTTTTTTACATAACGCTACCAGTTTCCTCAAGTTCACGTATCAACACTCATACAATCATATAGAATTCTTAGATGTCTCTCTTGATAAATCTGACTTACAGAAGGTTAATACTCTTCTACACAAAAGGAGCATGCATCCTAAACATGTTACTAAAAATTTGGTTAAAGGTCAAATTTATAGAACTTTAAGGTTGCATAATAATGATATGGAAGCTAGCAATGCCCTTACATTACTAATATCAGAATTTTTAGAACGATGTTATTCTGAATCAGAAGTGGACCTGTTTATTAAGGAAGCATGGACACAGAGATCCACTAGGTGCAAACCATTTCTTATTTTTTCTAATGATGAATTGCTTCCATCTATATCATCTGGAAACACTTCAAAAAGCTTTAGAGTTGTTTTGCAATATTCTAATGGTATTGATAACTATTGCAATATTATCAAGAAAAATTGGAATATTTTACGTGACATTCCAGGTTTTATTAAAAAGTTTGGTGAAACACCCTCATTTTCTTTTAAAAATAATAAATCATTAAAACAACATCTGTGCCATAAATCAGTGCATCTACATGCACCTAAGTCCATGAGGATAGACACTTTCCTATGCAGAAATTGTTCTGCTTGTAAGTTCATTTATAGTCAATCACTGTATATACATCCTTCATGCCACTTAGGTTGATAGGTTCATAGATTATTACTAGGCTAACTGCCCTTGTGAGCCATTTTAAGCCTAGCCAATTATCCCTTGTGAGACTCAAACCCTGTACCTTGGGTTTGTAAGGCAAACTGTGTCACTGCTGGACAGAGGCACAACAAACTAATGGGCACAGTATTTTTTCATATAAGGGGTGGCGTAAGCCACAAAAATTTGGGCTAGGCTTATAAATGCCTTAGGGCAGATAGCCTAGTATAAACCTATGAACCTATGAACCTAAACACCTTAACCATTAGGCCACCCTCCCAAACTTAAAACCTCTTTACATCACTATGCAGATTGCAGAACTGAGAATGTTGTTTATTTTGCCTTCTGCCAAAAATGTCATGCTTATTATGTTGGAAAAACAAACAGAACCTTCAAAGACAGTTTTAGAACATAATAGAGACATTAGACATAAGAAGGAAACAAATGCATTGGCAGTACATGTTATGAATACTGACTCAACACATAGTTTTAAGTTTTTAATTTGACAAGTTCTCATTTGTTCCAATAGAGGGGGTGATATAGAGAATCAAACAGAGGCTGCTGAGCAAAAGTGGAAATTCTTGTTAAATGCAGAAAAAACATCCTGGGTTGAAGAATATGTTTTCTCTAAAACCCTTTTTGAAAGCACGCCCTCTTAAACATTAGTTATTATAGCAATAACCCACGCCTGGGTGTGGGTAATGCTGGATTTACCCATGGTTGGCGTGGGCCAACCATGGGTAAATCCAGCATTACCCACACCCAGAAGTGGGTTATTGCTATTATACAATGACATTATTTAAGAAAAGAAATAATTACTTTTCTTAAATAATGGCATTGTATAATGCCTCTTTACTGCCCTTCCGCAGCTGTCTGGTATTCTGTGGCATTTCTGATGTACTGCGTGCCTGCACAGTACATCAGAACTGTGGGCAAAAGCAACGGAGAACGCAAGATCTCCGTTGCTTTTTTTACTGTCTTGCTATGTTAAATGGGTTTAACATAGCGAGACAGCTTTAAAATAAGCAACGGATATCTCTGTTGCTTATTTTAAAGCTGTCTCGCTATGTTAAACCCATTTAATATGGTGAGACAGCTTTAAAAAAAAAGCAATGGAGATTGCAAGATCTCCGTTGCTTTTTACACATTGTGTCGCTATGTTAAAGGAGTTTAACATAGCGAGACAGCTTTAAAAAAAGCAACTGAGATCTCCGTTGCTTTTTTTAAACCTGTTTCGCTATGTTAAACTCTTTTAACATAGCGAGACAGTGTTTTATACTAACGGAAAAAGTCCGGGCGACCGGACCTTTTTCCGTTAGCATATTGAGGGATTTACAACGGGCACGCTGGTTGGGCTGGCCAATCAGCGTGCACATTTTAGGGGAGGCATTGTATAAATACTACTTTATAATCATTTTTTTGTTTTTAACATTCCATTTGTTTTTAAGATGTCTTTTACAAAAGTTTCTGAGATTTATCCCTCTCTTTTTCAGTATTTTATTAAACTATTAGCTTATTTAATTGGTTAATGATTTTAAGCTGTGATGGTAAGCTACTATTTAAATGAATGTTTTTAGCAAGTACAATTGTCTGAAGAAGTGACCTGTGAGTTGTGAAAGCGCTTACCTTTGGTTTTTTTTTTGTTGTTTTATTAAAGTTTCTGCTCTGTAAGCCTACGAGCAGTTTATATCCTTGATTATTATAGCAGAATACAATTATTGTTAGTACTACAATTATTAGTAGTATTAGTGCTATTATTATTAGTAGTAGCAGCATTAGCAGTAGTGATAGCAATAGTAGTGATAGTAAAAAAAGTAATAATGGCAGTAGTAGCAGTAGTAGTAGTCATAGTAGTAGCAATAGTACTAGTAGCAGTAACAGCACTAGTAGCAGTAGTAATAGTAACAGTGGTGATAGCAGTAGTAATAGTAATAGTGGTGATAGCAGTAGTAGTTGTAGTGATAGCAGTAATAGCTGTAGTAGTAACAGCAGTTGTGATAGTAGTAGTAGGAGCAGTAATAGTAGCAGTAGTGATAGAAGCAGTAGTAGTAGTAGCAATAGTGATACCAGTAGTGGATGTAATAGCAGTAGCAGTTGTGATAGTAGTAATGGGAACAGTGATAGTAGCAGTAGGAGAAGCAGAAGTAGTAGCAGTAGAAATACCAGTAGTAGCAGCAATAGTAGTATCAGTAGTGATGGTAGTAGTAGCAGTAGTGATAGTAGTAGTAGTAACAGTAGCAGCAGTAGTAGTAGAGCAGTAGTTGTGGTAGTTGCAGTCGTCATGGCAGTAGTAGTAGTTATTATAGTAATAGTAATACTAATACTAGATCGCATTTTTATATTTTAAGAAATGCTCTGCATTACAGCCAACTTTTAACACTAGCAGCCTCGAAAGACTCAACAGACTACAGGGTCTATATTCACTAACTTTTTATGTTTATGCGCTAAAGAATACAAGTATTGACAAAACATATTCAGACAAAATAAAATGTTAACCTCTTTATTTAATGTTGATACTGGAAAAAACACAGTAGTTTCTGGGTTGAACATGAGCTGTAAATCTCAGAGGATTTCTCTATCATTGCCATTATGGACCTTTTAGATCTGAGCTTCTAGCAAAGAGCTAAACTGGAAATATAGTAAGAGGATTAATATAGGAAGGAAATCAAATGATGCCTAAATGAAGTAAAAGGAATGGAAAAAAAGATAAAACAAAATAAAATAAACAAAACTTAATATCCCTACTAGAGTGTAAATACTTCTGTATTTGATGAAAACAGTCTCAGAGGACAACAACCACTTACCTTTATTGCAGTGAAAATATGGTTACTTCTGGTACTGGGCCTGACAATTTGGTCAGTGCTTGATACTAGTCTTTTGTTTATAGCTTTCTAATACTCTGTTAGAGTCAGTTCTGTAAAGGTATAATGGCTATCAAAGGGCTGTCCAACTAAATTGGTGCTTAACCTAATGCATGCATTATCCTAGTATATGTGCGTCATGACCAAAGCTGAATGTGTCTTAACAGTACAGCTTGATTTTCAAACCCCTCAGTGTTAACACACACACACACACACACACACACACACACACACACACACACACACACACACACACACACACACACACACAAATACATACACAAAGGCTTATAATTTTGCCCTAAGGCAAATAACATACAGCTGTTGAATTTTAGGTTTTTATATTTTCTGTAGATCAGAAAACTTCAGAAAGATAATCACACACACATGCATGTAGAGTCCCCCTACTCTCCCATCCACACACATACATGTATACACCCACCCTTCCACCCACACACACAGACATATATACCTCCCACCCTCCCACTCACACACAAACATGCATATCGCTCCCTCCCACCCACACACAGACATGTATACCCCCACCATCTCACCCACACACAGACATGTATACCCCCACCCTTCCACCCACACACATACATGTATACCCCCCACCCTCTCATTCACACAGATGTGCACAAATGTGCACATTGGGATAGAGAATAACTTGTGAATGAATGCCTTGCAAATGGTATAAGTGATAATTTTCTGGGGGGGGGGGGGGCTTCAGATTCTGAAAATGTCTTACTTATGGACAACTGTAAGTTGTAAGGAAGGAGGCTGCATTTCTGTAGCCACTGTTGCATAACTGTTTATATGTTTTATTACCAAGGAAGTGATAGATGTCATTACCATCATCTTAGTCCTTACTTTCTAATTTGTGTTAGTAGTGTTTCTGACACTGTGCCACACATTTCCTTGGATGACATTATTGTATTGTAATAACTTGCTCTCTTTAAAAATCCTCTAATGTGAGTAACCAACCAAGTCACTTCTAAATTCCAAAGTTGGTACCCCGCAATGTTGTTCACAAGTTTCCTGCATTTCCTTTTCTCAGATATACTCTTCCACTTCTTTCCATTACATCTGTACGGAAATACTTTAGTTTGCATATTTGATACTCTCCTTTATAAAACCCTATCAGATCCTTCACTGCTATTGACTATGGAAGCCCCCACTGTATATTTATTAAGGTGAGTGAAATATTCCTTACCTCCCCAAGTGCTTTTATCATTCATTTAGTCATACCTTGCATGGAGACTGTGGTGGAGAGCTTGGTGACATTTTGCTAAAACATTTTTTGTCAGTCATCTGAAGTATCACATAGAGATGGATACACAGAATCTGTCTTCTGAGTCCAAATATTCAGAATCAAGACACTGTTATTGGATCCACTGCAATGACTCTGACTCCCTGTATTAAGTTGGAAACATATACCTGTTGTATAGTTTATAATTCTTTAGAAATGCCCTAAGCTAAATAAATACTCATTTATCATTTGAGTAAAGGGGTCAGATAATTTATTAAAATTTAACATGCTTCTTAACTAACGGATTACAATCTGTCTCACTCACAATACTCTCAAAATTCATGTGGACAACAGGAAGAAGGGATTTTCCAGTCCTACTAAGCAAGATTTATTCATTCTTTTTCTAATACCTCTTCACCTTACTCCATGGTCATGAGGGGAGCAGGAACATATGCTGGCATTCAGTTGGTGCAAGGTAGTTGAGAAGGATAAAAATTTACCTCAGTCTCACACAGGATCATGCCTTCATATACACAAAGGTATACCTCACACACCTCCTGATCCCCAGCTGAATAATGACGCAGCTTTGGGATGTGGTAGGAAGCTGAAGCCCAGGAAGACATGCAGACACCATACAGGAAGTATCCCAGAGAGCAGCCAGACTGGAGAAGCAGGTGCTGTGACACAGCAATGCTAACCACTAATCACTTCACCATAAGGACAACCTTGAGACAAGCTCTAAGGATTATGCTTGAAATCAGTTCTGCCAGTGGATGAGCAACCACTGTTAAGAGTTATAACTCAAGAAGTGCTCTTTTTTATAGGAAATAAATGCCGGTGGTGTTTTATTGTATTGCCATCAACAATTCACCCTGGCTTCAACTTTTACTTTTTCACCACAGTTGACTGTCTGTGTTCTTATTTACTATAAGACTGTGAGCAAAAAAAAAAAAAAAAAAATATATATATATATATATATATATATATATATATATATATATAGAGAGAGAGAGAGAGATAGATGTAGATAGATATAGGTTCATAGGTTCATAGGTAGGTACTAGGCTATGTGCCTGAGGGCATTTATAAGCCTAGCCAGAGTGTGTCGGCTTTTGCCAACCCATTGATTAATTAACTGATCATCTGTCAAGCAGAGCCAATGAAGTAATCCCAGGGGTGTATTTTCTGATACACATCCACTCGTCAAGGTTTCTCTTGAAGAGTGTTAGTGAGGGGCTCTGCCTGATGTAATATGGAACTTTGTTCCAAATCATGGGGAGTCTCTGTGACAGGAATCTATCCCTCCAGCATGTTCTATTTATTGTTGTGGTGAGGTTTAGCTCACTGGAGCGTGTGGCTCACAGTGACTTGGATTTCTTTAGGTGGAGCATGTCCATCAATTCTGAGTTGGACATGGCTTTGTAAGTCAGGCAGAGATCACCTCTGAGTAAGCGATATGCCACTGAGTACAGCCGGAGTTTTTTCAGTCGGGCTGCTAGGACATATGTTTGAGACCAGTAATCCTCTTGGTGAGGTACTTTTGTGGTCTTTCTAGCTGTTGGAAGTGTCTTGTGAGGTACATCCCAAATGGGGCATTGTACTCTATTATGGGTCTAATGAGTGACGAGTAGAGGGGCACTATAACCTCTGTATTTTTAGATGCAAACCCTTTAGTAATTAGATGGGCCACATAGAAGGATTTCCTAACTACTTTGGCAATCTGATTGTCAAAGGTGAGATTACTAACAACCTGGGTCCCCAGATCTCTTATTACCGCTTCTGTATTAAGGGGGCTGCCACCTATGTGGTAATTCATGGTTGTTTTCTTTTTCCCAAACGGGATGACTATGGTAATTCATGGGTGTTTTGTTTTTCCCAAACAAATTAGCTTGAGGCCATGACTTTGACACCAGGTGTCCATCTCAGTAAGGCCCTTTTGGAGGATGTCCGTGTCAGCCGGAGAGTCAATTATGGCTCCTAGTTTGCAGTCATCGGCGAACTTGGTTAGGCATAGTCCTCCTGTGTTTGTCTGTACTTCTGAGAAGTATATGCCGAACAGTAGGAGTGACTGGTTTAGAGTTGGACATGGAGCCTGCTATTCTTACCGTGTGAGTTCTGTCTGTAAGCCAGTTGGCAACCCATCTTGTGACATAGGGGTTTATGTTCAGGGTGGAGAGTTTTTCTGTAATACAGAGTGGGGAATGGTGTTGAAAGCCTTGGCGAGGTCAAGGTAGGCTGTTTGAACCACCTTTCCCTTGTCTATGACATTGGTGACTGTCTCGAAGAAGTCAACCAAGTTTAGTAGGCATGATCTGCCCTTAAGAAAGCCAAAATGGGTCGGGTCAAGTGTTTGGAGGTTCTCAATGTCTTTGTTAATGAGTTCCATGATGATGCACTCCATAGCCTTGGAGACCAGGCTAGTCAGGCTTATGGGGTGATAGTTACCAGGGTCAGTTGTGGCCCCTCCTTTGAGGAGAGGAATAACCATTGCTGTGCGCCATTCTCTGGGCACATAGCCTGTGGAGAGGCTGAGGTTGAACAGTGTGTTTAGGTGGGGGGGTTAGTTCATTCTGTAGTTTGTGCAATAAGCAGCCTGGGACACCATCTGGTCCCATTGACACTGTGTTTTTGGCTTTTGAAAGGGCTGTTTTCACCTGTGCGTCTGTGATTTTTGGGACACTACACTTTTCCGGTATTGTTGTGGGCCCTTTTCAATGTGAGAGGGGGGTAAAGTTTGCACTGAATCTATCTGCCAGGATGTTAGCAATATCAGTAGGTTCAGTATATTTTATGCTGTTTTGCACTAGTTCAGTGCATATCTGCGAGTTGCCACTTAGATACTTAACATAGCTAAAGAAGGATTTGTGGTTATCTTTTGAATCCTTGGCAATTTTTCTTTTGAAGTTAACGTTGGAAGATTTCATGAGGGACCTCAGTTTCTTACTGATACTGATCAGGGATGTCTTTCCTTCTTGGGATTTGCTTTTTTCTGAACTAGTTTCCTCCTTCTATTGTATAGCCTGTTTATTGCAGTGGTACACCAAACTGGTTTCCTTCTCTTAGAGGAGTGAGTCTTGGGTTTGCTAGGGATGGCATAATCAATGCATCCTTGTAAGTGCTCACAGAGTGCATTTGTAATGGTTTCTGCATCTTGGGCAGCATTATCCTTTAGCGTGGGGACTGTGAAACTTAACACTTCTGTCCTAAGTAAGGTGAAGTTTGCTTTAGAAAAGTTTTTTACTGTGGTTTCTTTAGTTGGGGGTGGTGGTGGGGTGTGGACATCCAGAGTGATTAGTTTTTGGTCTGATGTAACCAGTGATGGATTGACCTCCGGTGTGGAACACCTGTCGCCCATGTTGGTGATGACCAGGTTCAATATGTTTTCACCTCTGGTAGGGGAGTTTACCAGCTGATCCAGGGCATTTAAGTTGATGAATTCCAGGTAGCGCTGGGCCGCAGAATTTGTACTTGAGTAGTTTTCCCAGTGACTGGTAGGGTAATTGAAATTGCCCAATATTAGGGCGTTTGGTGGGACCTTCATGTTTTCCAGGGTCTCCAGAAAGGTGGAGTGGTGGTCCTGGGTCGTGAAGGGTGATCTGTAGCAGGCCACAATTTGCATTGCAGCTTTGCCCGATGTTAGTTGCACATGGATGATCTCAGAAGTATCATGCTGCACCACTAACCTGGAGGTGTAGGTATCCTTGATGAATATGGATACACCCCCCCCTTTTGTGTTTTGGTCCATGTTCTGTGGCTGAAACGTTTGGTATAAGTTGTAGCCCAGTAGTGCTGGGGTGCTGTCTGGAGCCTTGAACCAGGTTTCAGTTACTGCACAGATGTCGACATTCTCCATACTGAGGAGTGCTTTGAGCTTGTGCATTTTGAGATTTAAACTCTTGGCATTGAGTAGCATAACCCTCAGTTTTTTGTTAATTGTGCTGTTTATGAAGGTGGGTTTGACTTTTGAGCCTTGCCTAAAAAAGGCACTGTGGGGGCAGCAAGAGCCTTGGTCAGTATTCGAAAGCCTAGGGGTGACAGGTGCAAGCTGTCTCTTGCGAAACAACGTGGCTTGTCAAGCATGTCATCCCAGGCTGACAGACACTGGATCCCTTTTGTATGACACCAGAAGCTTAGGCAATTGTTGAAATTGATAATTATTTCTTTACACTGAGGTATCATTCTTGGTGAGGGCAGGATGTTACTCAGGGTCAGGGTCATACCAGCCTGGGCTACATGATCAGAGATCTCTTCCATGTCTCTTTTCATGTAGTACAGGGAGGTATGTCTCAGGTCATTCACACCAACATAAACAATGACAGAGTCATATTTGTACTTGTTCTGGAGTGACCTGAAAGCTTGTGTTATGTGGTGGATTCTGGCTCCCGACAGGCAGCTAACAGTAATCTTCTGCTTGTCCAGCCTAGTGAGTGGGACGTCATTGTGCCTTACTATAGAGTCACCTATTACTAGTGTGTTAGGCATGTTATTTTGCCTTAAGGGCTGTGATTATGTAGCACACTGATTTTGTGTTTTATGTGTTGCCTGGTTTATGACGGGAAGTGCAGGTTGTTTGGGTGTCTGCTTTGGAGGTCTCTGATGCTTTTGCATATTTTTTCATCCAGACAAAGCTACAATCAGGTATGTTCATCTGGTTCATCTGGATGTGCCCTCATTCAGATATAACTTGATAAACAACAGAGAAGCCCACTTTGTACTCATAAATATTTCTCTGATTTGTTCCAAAATGTTTAGCATTCCCCTTCTCAGATCTGAGCGAGAATCACTATATTATAGAGTTTGGTGATTAAAGATTGAGACACGTGATGACAACTTAAACATATGGCCATCCATTCCTGAGAAGACAGGCACACATACACACACACACATACACACACACAAACACACACACACACACACACACACACACACACACACACACACACACACACACACACACACACACACACACACACACAAATACTATAACTTACTTATTATTTCATTCTTTTTAAGATAGTACTGCTGTATATGTAAACTTATCATAGCAGTAGATGTTTGCATGATCACCACTGCAATAGTTTAGACTATATGGGCTGTATCCTGTGCAGGATACAACAGCTGGTCACCTTCCAAAGTTTGCTTAAAAGTAACAAACAGGCTAATACACTCAAGTGTACCAGCCTTTGATAGCAATTTAGTCGAAAAACAAAGCATTTACTGTATTTTTTCTGTCTGTTTGCAAAAAAACTAAAAAACCCCCCAAAAAATACTTCTCCTTTCCTAAACTTTCCTAGCTAGTTGTTCCAGTGATCAGATTTTGCTGATCCCTGGGCTTTGTATTTGGTTCCTGTGTTCCTCCATTTTCTTGTGTGGCCAGAGGTAGTTTCTTTACTCACCAGTGGGAGTGGGGAGTACTGAGCTGCTGTTTGTCCTCAGAGGAGTGGTTAGAGACAGCAACTAGTAATTTGTTGGCCATTTTGGGTAATTTCCTGTTTTTTCCAGCCCCCTGCTATAAAGCACGCATTAGCGCGCTTTAGCGCGATTTAGCACGGAGTTGCCACTGTTGCACACAAGAGCAGCGGCGGTTAAACTGTTCGGGCCACCTAAATTCCACTCTTCAAATTTTCCCTTAATACTACCTTCCTCGAACTGTACTGCTGATCTAACCAGCGTAACCTATAACTAGAAAGTTCATCTCTACTTGATTCCCAAGTAGACTATTCTCTATCTGTAAAGCCTAGCACTTACTCCTGCAGTACTTGCACCTTGATAAAGCACTTTTATTATAGATAGTACCCCACCAGCCTAGAACCCACATCCCCCGGAGTCCTTTGTAAGTTTTTTTATCTATTACTTCTAGTATGTCGAGGGATCAGTTGCTAGTGTCCTCTCCTGCTCAACTGGTGAACCTGGGAATATTGAGGCAATGTTACAATTGCCTCATGTACACAGACAATCCTCTCCTTCTCCCACAAAACACAAACACATGCGAGAGATGCAACTATACAGCCAAACTGGAGGCTGAGATCTCTCAACATAGGACTGGCAAGACCAGACAGGAGGAGAAGGTAACCACACACACTACATACCCAGTCACACATAGTACCATCACAACTTCAAATCATACACATAATCACACAAAGACATACTCAGAGGCTCTGATCAAAAATCTACCAAAACAGCAGAGGCCACCAAAGCAGACACCCAAACAACTACCACCTCAGGACCCAACACATGCAACACATAGACCACACAGTCAGAGTGTCAAACAGTCACAGCCCTTAAGGCCAAACACAATGCCAGACACACTCGTCATTGGTGACTCCATAGTCAGACACACTGACGTCCCGCTCACCAGACTGAGTAAGGAGAAGGTCACAGTAAGCTGCCTGTCGGGCGCTAGAATCCGCCACATAACGCAAGCACTCAGGTCTCTCAACAGCAGGTACAAGTACGACTCAGTCATTGTCCACGCTGGTGTCAACGACCTGAGACATACCTCCTTGGACTACATGAAAAGAGACATTGAGGAGCTCTCTGATTATGTAGCCCAGGCAGGTATGACCCTGACCTTGAGCAGTATCCTACCTTCACCTAGAATGATGCCACAATACAGTGATAAGATGATCAGCTTTAATATTTGGCTTAAATTCTGGTGTCATTCAAAGGGGATCCAATGTCTGTCTGCCTGGGATGACATGCTGGACAAGCCACGCTGCTTCGCAAGGGATGGCTTGCACCTGTCACCCCTGGGCTTCCAGATATTGGCAAAGGCTCTTGCCACCCCCATAGTGCCTTTTTTAGGCAAGGCTCAAATTCTAAACCTACCACCCTAGAACACAAAAAGGTAAAAAAAACTAAGGGTAATGCTGCTCAATGCCAGAAGTCTCAATCTCAAGATGCACGCACTCGAGGCCCTTCTCAGTATGGAGAACATCGATGTCTGTGCTGTGACAGAAACCTGGTTCAAGGCTCCTGAGAGCACCCCAGCACTATCAGGTTTCACCTCATATCATGCGTTCTGGCCCCAAAATCCGGACAACACCAAGAAAGGAGGGGGGGTGTCCATATTCATAAAGGACACCCACACCTCAAAGTTGTTGCAACGCACGATGCATCGGAGACCATCCAGGTGCAATTAACCATAGGCAAGACTGCTCTGCAATTTGTAGCATGTTACAGGCCACCCTCTCAAACTCAGGAACCTCACATGGCCTTCCTGAAAACACTGGAGGGGATAAATGTATCTCCAAACACCATCATACTAGGTGACTTCAACTACCCTAATATAGACTGGGAACACTACTCAAGCCCAAACACTCTAGCCCAAAGGTTCCTGGAGTTCATAAACTCAAATGCCATGGAACAACTAGTCACCATCCCCACAAGAGGAGAAAACATACTTGATCTCATCATCACGAACATGGGATCACAATGTTCAACACCGGAAGTATACCCCTCACTGGTGAGATCAGATCATAAACTAATCTCGCTGGAGGTCCTCATCCCGCCCCCACCTGAAATAAAAAAGATCACAGTGAAAAACTTCTCAAAAGCCGACTTCACACTTCTAAAAACTAGTGTGGTCTCCTTTAAGGCCCCTGAGCCAGTGGTAAACATTACTCAAACCACTGAATCACTTGCAAATGCCTTCTACCAGCACCTACAGGACTGCATGGATCAGGCAATCCCAAACAAAACTAAGACTCTTTGTACCAAAGGCAAGCATCCAGTCTGGTGGACCCCAGCCATAAACAAGCTCTACAACAAAAGGAGGAAGCTACTACAAGATAGAGCAAAATCCTTGAAAGGTAAGACACCTTTGATCATTATAAGTAAAAAACTAAGAGCTCTCATAAAATCATCCAAGGCAAATTTTGAGAGAAAAATCGCCAAGGACTCAAAAGACAATCATAAGGCCTTCTTTAGCTATGTTAGAAACCTAGGAGGAAACTCCCAGATATGCTCAGAATTAGTTCAAAATGATGTGAAGATTACTGAACCTACACACATTGCCAAAATACTGGCTGACAGGTTCAGTGCAAACTTCTCCCCCCACTCCCCCCCAAAAGGAGAGATATCTATACCAGAGGATTGTAGCCCCCCAAACATCTCCAACGCCCAGGTGAGAACTGCTCTCTCCAAGGCAAAAAACACAGCATCCATGGGACAGGATGGTGTCCCCAGCTGTGTGCTCCATGAACTCAATGAGGAATTAAACCCGCAGTTAGGACAGCTGTTTAATCTTAGCGTCACCTCAGGATACGTACCCGGCGCACGGCGACTGTGGTCCCACTTCACAAGGGCGGTGCCTCCACCGACCCTGGAAATTACCGTCCCATTAGCTTGACAAGCCTTATCTGCAAAGCCATGGAGAGGATCATAATGGAACTCATAAATAAAGACATAGGGAACTTGCAGCCTTTGGATCCAACCCAGTTTGGCTTTGTCAAAGGCAGATCATGCCTTTTAAACTTGGTTGACTTTTTCGAAACAGTCACCAAGGCCATTGATGAGGGAAAGGCAGTCCATACAGACTACCTCGACCTGGCAAAGGCCTTCGACACAATACCCCACTCAGGTATCATCGAAAAACTCATCAGCTTGAATGTAAACCCATACATCACAAGATGGGTTGCAAACTGGCTAAGTGACAGAACCCACAGGGTCAGAGTTGCTGGAGCCATGTCAGACTCAAAGCCTGTTACAAGTGGTGTCCCACAGGGCTCAGTCCTGGGTCCACTCTTGTTCAGCATCTACTTTTCTGAAGTACAAGCAAACACAGGAGGGTTATGGCTGACAAAGTTTGCAGATGACTGCAAACTGGGCACCATAGTCGAAAACACATCTGACACAGATATCCTTCAGAAGGGCCTCACAGAAACGGATAACTGGTGCCAGAGCCATGGCCTAAAGTTAAACGCCAAGAAATGCATAGTCATACCCTTCGGGAAAAACAAGGTTACCCCTAGCTACCATATAGGTGGCAATCCACTGAGCACAGAAGAAGTCATCAGGGATCTGGGGACCCAGGTTGACAGTAGCCTTCGCTTGACACTCATGTTGCTAAAGTAGTTAGGAAAACCTTCTACATTGCCCACCTGATCATGAAGGGATTCACATCTAGATCAAGGGAGGTCATCGTCTCCCTGTACTCATCACTCATTAGACCTATGATTGAGTACAATGCCCCATTCGGAATGTATCTGACCCAACACCTGCAGCAGCTGGAAAGGCCCCAAAAGTTCCTCACCAAAAGGATAAAGGGTCTCAAAAATATGTCTTATACTGCCCGACTGAAAGAACTCCAGCTCTATTCAGTCTCATACCGCTTGCTCAGATGTGACCTGTGCCTGACATATAAGGCCATGTCAAACCCAGATTTGATGAATATGCTTCACCTCAAAAAATCTAGATCCCTTAGAACCACAAGGGCGGGAGACTTAAACCTTGACATGGTTATTAATAGAACGTGCTGGAGGGACAGATTCATCACCCAGAGACTCCCTATGCTGTGGAACAAAATCCCGGTACATGTGAGGCAGAGCACCTCGCTGGCCTTGTTCAAGAGGAATCTTGACCAATGGATGGGAGATCGCAGATATACCCCAGGGATTACTTCAGTGTCACTGCTTGACAGAGGCACAGCAAAATAATAGGCATAGTTTTATTCAAACTAAAGGGGTGGTGAAAGCCACATAACTATGGGCTAGGCTTATAAATGCCCTTGGGCAGATAGCCTAGTATAAACCTATGAACCTATGAACCTATGATACCTTGCATGCATCCAAACCAAGTCAGCTTGAGCTGAGCTGACTAAAAGTTAGGCTTGGGTGCCAAGACCTTCAGAACTTTCATGCCAATAGAAAGAGGGAGGATAAGGTCCTGAGTGGACTATGTTAAGAATATAACAATAATAATTCCACACCCTGGCATAAAACATACAAAAAGTAAGGATGATGGAGGGTGAAAACAGATGCAGCAGCAGTGATCATTACAACATCTACTATTATGCTAAGTGTACTTACACAAACTATACTGTGTTCCTCAGGATACAGATCACTGTTGTTGTAGCCTTAGCTACATGGGTAGATTACTATAGCTTAAACTAACTGGTTGGAGGAAATATGAGGGTTCAGTAGTGCCTAGAGAATGGCCCTAGCAAAGTCTATCTTAGACCTGCAGAAGGAATCTAGTTTATAGTGCTTTCAAAAAGTGCGCACATTGGACCAAGTTGTTGCTTCTAGAATACTTCTGGCATCCAACCTTTTCCAAAACTCCACAGATGAAGCCAAGACCCTGATAGAGTGAGCCTTGACACAGCCTGGAATTGTTTTGTTTTGCTTTGTTGTAGTAGGGATGACAAAACAAAACAGCATGAGACAACAATTTTGCAATAATCTGTTTTGGCATAGGTTGCCCTTTTTTATTATCTTCACAAGAAATGAACAACTGATCAGAAGATTTGAAAGATTTTGTTCTGTCAAGATAGTACCTGAATCATCTCTGACCATCCAAAGTATAGAATCTCCTGCCTGCTTCTGTCATTTTTAGGTTCTGGAAAGAAGACAGGGAGATGATAGCTTAGTTTAGGTAAACTTTGATACCAAATTATGCATATGAAAAGTTATTACAGAAATCATATCTTTGGGGAAAATGAGGCCAGGATGATGCACCATGAGATTTTGTAAGACTGATACTCTTCTTGCAGAAATCAAAGCGATTAGTAAGGCTGTTTTCTATGTTAAGAGCATTAAGACAGCCTGATTACTTGGTTCAAATGCAGCAAGATTTAGTTTTTCTAACACAAAATTAAGATCACTAGTAGGAGCCACCTGTTTCCTAGGAGGCCTCTTATGCAATAAACCTTTCAAAAAAACTTTATACTAGTTTACATTGAAAGAGGAGGATTCATAAGCAGATATGCTGAAATGACTGACAAGTGGACCTTGGCTGATGAATAAGACAGGCCATAGGATAGTAACGCACTCAAATACTGTAGCAGTAGAAAAATGCTATCCATATATGGTTGCTGGTTCTTTTGTTGGCGCTAACTAGGAAATCTTTTCCATTTATTAATATATGATTTGTAGTAGCAGACTTTCTTGCTTTTATTAACACCTGTTGCACATCCTCAGAGAAAAGGAGCCTAAAAGGTGATACAATTGTGTCATCCAAGCAGTGAGTTGTAGCTGTTTGCGATTAAGAGGCATCAAACATCCCTGATCATGTGTGAGCACATCCAGTCTGTGAGGAAGCTTGTGGTAATTGCTTCTGACCATTTCCAAAAGAAGGGAGAACCACTGTTACCTGGGCTAGAAGAGAGTAATCACAATTATATTTGAGGCGTCCTTCTGAATCTTCAGAATGACCCTGGGTATTAGTGGAATGGGTGAACTAGAATACAAGAGCATTCCTATCCAAGGAAAAGAAAATTAATCTCACCTGTTTGCATGAAGTCATAGAGCAGAATTTTGCAAATAATTGTTGTGAGCTGAGGTAAATAGCTCTGCTAGAGGTGTTCCCCACAATGGATCAGTTCTTGGAAGACTGAGTTTCTATTTGTGAGATTCTGTCCTGATCCTGCTCAGCTTGTCTTCTGCCAAGCCTTGTTCTGACAGCATGTAATATGGCTGTAGAGTAAGAATGTGCTGAAAATCTATATCCCAGGTTACAATGATTAGTCTGCACAGAGGTTAAGATCTGGTCCCCCCTTGCTTGTTTATGTGCCACATTACTGTGTAGTTTTCTACAGACACATGAAGTGGTCCTGGAGAACACTGACAGTTGAGAGAAATTACAGCATTTATAACAGCTAACATCTCTCTTTTGTGTAAGAGTTTTGACATGTCTTTTTGTACCAAAGACCTTGTATTTTATCCCCATAGATGCTGTTCCCTGAGCAAAGTCTGTGGTGATTATTGTGACTAACTGTGATGGGGCAGGAAGCGAGTATAGAAGACCTGGATTTTGAGAAATCTGGTTACTCCACCACAAAATATGCATTTTCACAAACCCCAAAACTAAAATTTGAAATGTCAGGGAATGCTAATGCTGAAGCGATAGAGATTTCCGGTACCATGCATTTTCCTCATGTGGAGTCTTGCATAAGGTACCATGAGTATCATAGATGCTATGAGACCCAGAATTCTGATGAATACCCTTGCTGAGGCAGTAGTTTCAGTGGAAAAACAGGGATAGATCTAAACATAGATCTGTTTTTCACAGTGGAAGAAAAGATCTTTGAAGTGAAGTGTCCAGGAAATACCCAGGAAAACAAGACTTTTGAAAGTTGTTTTGGAATCCCAGCCTGTGTAGGAAATCCCTTACCCAAATGAAAGATTCATAACACCTTCAAAATGACTATTCAAAGATAATCAAATAATCTTAATATGGACAAATATAAATAACTTGCAGTCTACAGTAGGTTATGACATGATTCAGGCAATTTATGAACACTCTTGTAGTAGTAAATAGACCAAAGGGTAGTGCAGAGAACTGATAATGTGAGCCAGACACAGAGAATCTTAATAAACACTGAAATTTAGATCTATAGGAATGTGATGACATGCATTTTTAAATCTAAGGTCATGAAAAAACATAAATATAGACTAAGGGATAACAAGTTGTGATTATCACAAACTGATTCCAAAAAGAAAAATCCTGAACTGGTCTCTATAACTCTTCTTTCTTTAGC
Source organism: Protopterus annectens (assembly GCF_019279795.1). NCBI lineage: Eukaryota > Metazoa > Chordata > Ceratodontiformes > Protopteridae > Protopterus > Protopterus annectens. Next base: position 212,741,069 of record NC_056751.1, read on the forward strand.
ACCAGGACCATCTTGGAATAAAACTCTTTCCCTAACAGAGGAGGAGGGACAGCTTCTGTCCCATCCTGAGCAAGTATATGCTGAATGACAGGAGGGAAAAGAAGAGTCTGATCTCACCATTCTGATAATGTTACAGAAGATGCTTAGATCGCTAGGCTGACTATTTCTCATGCCATTGGACTTACTGATGTGTAGTAGGTCCATCAGTATTGGGTTAGAGGATTACTTTCAAAATAGTCAGAGTTCACCTCTTAGTAGTCTGTGTGATACTGAGTACAGTGACAGGGTATTGAGTCAGTCCATGTTATATCATTTAGGCTTTGTATCCTTTCAGGAAGGTATCACTCTGGGCATTGCAGCTGCTACATATGTCTGGACAGATACATATCGAAAGGGGCATTTCAATCAATGATTGGCCTAATGAAGGGTGAGTAAAGGAGAGCAATCGCATCCCTAGATCTTGACATGGTCCCTTTGTTTATAAGCTGAACAATAAAGAATGACTTTCTTACAACAATGGACACATGTTGGTCAAAGTTAGGTCACTGTCCACATAAATTCCCAAATCCTGAATAACTGGGCAACTGAGTCAACTCTTACCCCTCACTCCACACAACTTTCAAAACCACTCTGAAATACTTCCTAGCTAAAATCTGGGTTTGTTCCTTCTCAAAACAGGATAAACTATATCTCTAAATGTGAACAAGTACCATTTCTTTCCTTATATATCATTAATCTTCCTTCTTCACCTAATTCCTTACTTCTATCAAATTCTTTCCCTGACTTTCTCTCTAAATATACCATATTGCAATTCCTGTTTGTATTAGACTAGCTTACCATTGATATCTCTACAAACTGTCTAAAATTTCTACAAATATTAAGTGATTGTCATATAACTTGTAGCATTCTTAGCCAATGTTTTTATATTATCACTAATTTGTTATAATTATTTAAACTGCAGATGTTTTTGTTTTATTTTTGAAAATTGCAAAATTATTGTTCTTAAAATGTTTTGGAATAATTTTGAACTTTCTCCCCAGGCCTCCACTGAAAATGGACTCCCACCCAATCGGACTTTCCCAGTAATCAAATGTCAGTAAATTAATAAATAAATAAATAATAAATGATTGCTCCTACCTTGCAGTCATCTGTAAATTTATTCAGCTCTAGACCTTTGGTAGACTTTTACCACAGAGAAATAGATGCCAAAAAGGACAGGTTCCAGCACTGAACCTTTGGGGACTCCACTGGTAGCTGGACCAAACCAGGCAGAACAGGAAGAATTGAAATATATTCTGGAAATTCCTTTGTAACAAATCACAATACTGCTCAAGGCACTGAGAAATCACAGTATAAATCAATTAGTATAAATCAGATGATTACTATTAAAGTGATTTTGTAGACATCAGGGTGCTGGGAGTTTCTCCTTTTAAAGTTTTACTCAGGAGGCAAAATGTTTCTCTTCTACAACTTCTTTTCTGATGGTAGGACATAGCAGGTTAACAGGTAAGTGGTGTTTTCCTTGGGTCCATGAAAACTTACTGAAAACAATGTAGTGAAAAATCATAATACTGAATGTACAATCTAGGAATGTCAAAATGATGAAATGTTAACATTTTGAAATCAAAATACCTACTCCCCTGCATGTGCACAGAAATGGAAACAGACTACCCCCCCCCCCCCCCCCCATCACCACCACCACCATCACAGGGGATGATATTCTTTTTTGACTGGCTATGCACTGCACAGTATATGTATGCAGAACACATACAGTATTAGCAGGTATTTTTGATATCAGCATTTTGACATTTCAGGATTTTGCATTCAGAATTATGGCCTTTATATACTACGGTTCAGTAAGTTGTCCTCTACCTATTTTCCTTAACGAGGTGATTATAAATATGTTACAGCTGTAAAACTGATTCCCCTTTAAGGTTTGACAGTATAACAGACATTCTTATGACAATGTATGGTTCTTTGAATGCAATATCTATAACTATGCAGTTTAACTGATCTTTCTGCAGTAAAATACCGAATATAAGTAAATATCTGTATTATTTATTTGAGTTAACACATTACCAAAAGATCACTGTCTGACTTTTAATTACAAAAGGATTCTTTCAAGTATGAGTGTTGATAGTGAAAATAAAAATCATCTGAGATTCTGATCTACCAAAAACAAAAAGCAAAACAAAAAAAACATTCAAACCAATTTTGTGACATTGCGAGGTACCATGTGGAGTATATTATGCTAGTATTTTACATACACACAGTACAGAAGTTTATATGTGTGTTGCATTTCTCAATGTTTAATAAGGTGTCCTCTATGCAATTAATGACAGCTTATATAAGCACTATACCAGATTACAACAGCTGTGAAGCAGATACTAACTAACCTGACAGCTACAAACAAATGGATCATACTACATGCTTGCAGAATATTTGCTGTAGCAGCCAACTACTAATCCATCATTAAAACAATAATGAAGTCAATTACTGATGCAGTTTAATATAGACATCCATGAAAGAATTCAAACTTTTACAAGAAAAAAATGTTGCATAACTTAATGTCTAGGTTTTACAGGAGCACTATTCCATTGTCAAGGGCCTTATCAGAGCAGTATTCTGCCCTATTTACTACTCTCTGCCCCTCAGGCTGGAGTAACGTTGCCTAAAATAGACTGTTCCAGAAAAGGAAACAAGAGCATCAGGAAGGGGAAAGACATGGACACCTTACTGCTCAAACAACTTATAGTCATCAAGTAGTTACAGAATGGAAAATACCCATGGCATTGCTATATTGGTATCAAAACAAGTTGAGGAAAATGACCTCAGAGCTGGAGGCTGTGCTTTTTATCTAATTTAGCAAAAATGTTATTTGCAAGCACTTTGTAACTGCTTCTGCCCATTTATATTTTGCTTGCTGTTTTTTCCCCTCTGAATTTTCTGATCACACCTAAGAATTTGAAGATACTGTAGGCATTGTTTCCTGCTAAACACTGGCAATAAAGGATTGTTTGATCTGAAAAGAATGACGTGTTTATCTAAGTCTTAGTTGATTCAATGAAGTTAATCTGTCAGCACTTTTTAACACAACATTCTTGTACTAGGTCAGCATTTGGATCTTAACAGTTTGGCCCGGACATGAAAGGTACAAGTGCTATCTCTTATCATACATAAATCACAGGATAAGATAACATACAAGTGATATCCCACACATTCCTCAACATCATTTTAAACCAAACACCCAGCTACATGCTGAATATCTTGAGATGGTAATTAAATAGTACAGACACAGGGTAGCAACTGTGCTCTGTTTTATATTGTGTTAAACTTATGCAAATTTATGTACCCATATGGAACATGTGCATGTGCTGAGAGATGTAATATTAGGGTTATAACATAGGCATCCATTTTCAAAATTGCTCAGAAGCAGCAAATTAATTAATGTATTTATATAGATTGCCAGAATAAGTTCAGCAATTATTTTGAAGGGTTTAGATTAGTTCCCTAGCTCAGCTGTGAACTGAAACACCTTCCCATTAATAGTTGAGCATAGATGATCTAAAATTAAATGGTGTTGTAATTTCTTTTATTTATTTGAGAAAACTAAGTCATGAAGAAATAATAGTTAGAAGGAATGTATTTCTTTGGCTTATACCAGTACCGCAACACACATCCTCTGTATTTTCAGTGCACCTCAAAATAATACTTTACACTTTTAACCCCACATGGTCATCAGCAGACTCGTACTTTACTTCAGAAGCATGAGGAATTCCACTATTTCAAATGCTGACACTGGCATTCATGTAATGGAGTATAAAAGCTTAGAATATGTATGTGCGCTCTCCAAGCCTCCTATATCAAGTAGTTTGCGAAGATTAAGTGCACGGGTTACAAGGGTGGCAAGAGTACAGGATATTAATTTATCTTCCATGTGACATGAATGTGGATTTCCTGAAAATAGGGTGATCATGTATGCTTTTATCCCAGCATGCTATAGCAGCAGCAGTCCACTAACCAGCTGCAAATTAACCCAAAATATGCCTGAACATTCAAGCTATTTCTGTGGGCACCCTTCAGTCTATGCAGCAAATCATCAAATCTTACTGCATATAGCTCCGTACAGGTTATGTCTAAGTGCATTGTTTTTGATGAATGATCACATTACTCAAGTCAAAATTATGCAGAATTTATTCATAATCTTGTACTTGAGAATGCAAAAATATACTATGCATTTTTCTGTTTTTTTTTTTTTTTAATTTTTTAAATTATTTTGCATAATTTATAACAGAATGTTTACAATATAAAAGAGTTTGCCTGCTTTCTCATACAGCATCTAGTCAGGCTTTATTTTTATGAGGCTGACACATACATCAATATCTTGCTGAGTAGAGGGTAATTGCTTCAATTAACTGCCCATAAATATAATCATACCTTCCCACTTTATGGATACACAACATTGTTTATATTCATTCTTTGTCTAACTAGCATCCATTTAAAACCAGCTGACATTTTAATATCACTGTTTCTTCCTGAAGCTTATTTTATGAATGAACCATTTCTGAATGAACCGAAAAAGGCTATCATTTGTTTTACAAAGCATGCCATTCATGTGAAATTCAGTGTTTGACCTTTATGCTATTCTATTTACCTGAAAAGATCATTTTATTAGTGCTACCTACTTGTTATTTATTTGTTTATATTGTTTAGTGTTTCAGACTCCTCGTAGAATTGTCTTCCCTTTATGTGGGCAATAACTATTAGACCAGATCTGTAGCTGCCATTTTAGAGATAAAGAAACTCAGCTTATGCTACCTGCTAATACCCTGTTGTACCTCTAACTCACATACCTCATGAGACAGATAACACGTCATTCACATACTCTGTAAGTTGTTAATTCACATCCACTCATCTACTGTTTATATTGGTATGAAAGATCAAATGGTATGCATATATATATATATATATATATATATATATATATATATATATATTTATATATACTTGGTTTGTTTTCACGTGTTACTTTAGTAAACTGTAAGCACCACATCCCCACCATTTTCTTAATTATTAAAAACATCTTGACTACATTTTTTTAATTTTTTAACTCTGTGTTGTATATATTGATCTTTGTAGTTGCATTTGTATTCCTATAGGTTTATATCTTTTCCTGAAACCTTTTCCCTGGAACACTTTTGAACATGAATTATACCGGTTTTGGACTTCCCAAATAAGAAACACCAGTACGTAAATATATAAATAACTATTTACTCATTCACATGTATCTTTCATGGACTAATGGCTTTATCTTCTGAATATTGTTTTATCTAATTATATCCTTGGCAGGGTTACTCACCCAGTGGTGTGAACCTTGGCTCTAGATGATGGTGACTTTTGAAGTGACACCCCAACCCCATGTGCAAAAATGGGAAAAGGGGTAGTGGATGGATGGAAGGATGAATGGATGGATATGAAATTTATATCAGCTATTAAATTTGTTGCAGTACATTACACAAACACCTTTGTTCTCCTTTGATATTTGGATTCTGAACTGAGTAACTGAGGTCAATAATCATTAAGCATAATTTTTAAACTATGCGCACACATGCTTATGGTAGGCTACAAGGAAAGAAAAAAAAATGAAAGAACATTGATAATTCAGAAGAGACTGATAAAACTATGAATAAAAGTTGAAAAAGGAAAGGGCTGTGAGTTAACAGTTATTTTGGGGAAGGAAATGTCTCCCTGTCCACCATCCCAAGGAGGAAAATATGTAATAAGCTGTTGGACTTGTTAGGAACTGTGGGAGGGAAGATTAAGTCAGAAAAGGTATGATCACAGAATGCTGCACGGTTTCCTCAGTAGCAAACACTACAATACAACAATAGTTTCACAGTATATCATTGCCATTTCTCATTGAAATGCCACTGTCAAAATAGCAGCTAGGAATCCCTCAGGTAGAACTTAATAAACACTGATCAGTGAATCTTACAAAGATGGGCAGGAGAGAAAAAAATGGGTCCTCTGAGGAATAGACTAGTGTGTAAGAGAAAGAGATGAATGAGAGGGCTGCAGAACTTTGGTAGGGAGATTAAAATTCATACTAATGTTATTATATGTGTTACTATGAATAAGAGAGATAATAACCATAACTGACCAAATGGGAGTGAAAGTCACAGCTGGAGATGCATATCTGTGGGAGTCTGGGTATGAATATATATATATATATATATATATATATATATATATATATATATATATATATATAAATAGATATAAATATATAGAGAGACAGGTTTATTGGAAGAAAGTCTATGCTATAAAATTAGACAGTTACCCCAGTGTCATCATTATCATCATCAGCCCCCTTTTTCCCACCTTTTTACATGAGGTTGTGGTATTGCATCAGCCGTCACCATCTCTCTCTCTCAATTCAGTATCATTCTTCTACCTTCTTTGACAATTATGCCTGACAAATATGTCTTCTCTCATGCAATACATCTCTTTTCTGGATCATTCCGCTCAACCTGAAAACATCAAAAATCTCGACAAAGGCCCAAGAAAAGTAGGTACAACTGGCCAAAAATTTGGATGCTGACTAATATAAAATCTGCATACTCTGATGAAATTCCAGGATACCAACATGAAGACTGAAGTCACTAAATAACAATAAATACAATTTCAGACTTCATATTCCACAGGAAATACATAATAATGTAAAACCTGTTATTCTAACAACTATCTGAGTTTACAGGAGCAATATTTAAAATATGTCCTTATTTTTTGGGCCTTTGTTCCACCATTATTTTTGGCTTTGTCCAGATTTCTTGCTCTGAGAGACTGAGAGGTATGGCACCAGGGGGCACTGTGCTCATATCTCACCAGTGTGTATAGTCCCACACAGAAATCTGATCTGAAAAACAAGCACTTTAATAATATGAGCCTCACTATAGAAATTACCCCACTCAACAGGGTCGTGTCCTTCCATCTCATAATTTATATTCTGCCACGTCCAGTGTAAAATGTAGATGTTTCTATGTTGGAAAATGCTCTAGACATTTTAGGGGATTGGATAATTGAGCATAAGTCAGAGATTAAAAGGAAGGTAGAGACAAATGCATTAGCTAGGCACATTGCTGATAATAATGAGACACATATTTTTAGATTTAAAGTGTTAGAAATAATACATAAGAATATCAGGGGAGGGGGTATGATAAACAAGCTGGACATGGCAGAATATAAATGGATTACTATGCTGGAAGCTGATAAATATCCAGGGTTGAACAACATGAATAAAATAAAACCTATTCTGGTCAAAAAACAGAAGCAGTATAAATAAATGTTTGACATGAATATATTTTTATAAAGTATATTTTTTATATATTTTTATAAATCATATTTTTATAAAGTGTGTTCACCAAAACAAGGACGTCTTTAAAGTATTTGCATAATTAATTAATTTTAAGAATGTATTTGTTGGCTGTGTCATGTGTTATTTGCATTAAGATATACCATGTGATTTTAAATGTTAACCAAACACTGATGAAGGGATTTTTCCTGAAAACTTTGTTGGACTTAAAATAAATCAAGCGTTTCTATTAGTTGGTGTGTGTTTTTTGGATTGTTTGCTTTAGCTGACGTAGTTTACTACATTTAGTTTGTGCCTTGAGTGTACTATTTAGGGACAGCCAGTATTAAGGGGGTCATTTTTAGTATTTTGCTCAGAGCAGGGTTACTGAAGAAACCAAGTGCAGAAGTCCAGGAGCATTTTGATGGGCACGTTGCACTCCTAGAGAGTTAGTACAGAGCAAGGACCTGATGTAACCATTGTCATCGCTCATTTCTAATCCCTCTTCTCAGAGGTTTGATATTGGGTAATGGCACCTGTGCCTGCCCCAGCTAAAAATATATATTGATGCAGTTGTCACTCCAGTGCATTTTGTTTCATGGATTTCATTCTAGCTCTCTAAAGCTCAGCATCTATTGTTCCCCTATTTTCTCTTCACTGCTTGTTTCAGACAGTACCCTAAATAAAAAAAAAAAACAAAAAAAAAAACAGCAAAACAAACTAAATAAATAAAAACGCTGGCAGGCAGAGTTTCACAAGCACAAATGACTCGGGTGATGATAAATCAAAGGTGTATTTAATGATAAAAATCCACAAGAAAAACAAATAAAATGTGAGCTATTTCGTTAAACAAGTGTTAACTTCATCAGACACCATTAAAATGTAAGACAACCATTTATATACATATAAAAACACTCTGATTGGGTGAGGAAAGAGAGGCAGCTAGCTAAGTAACACTAAGATAGAACATTAATTAACTCCTTGATGACTGCGTTGGAGTTGAAACTGTTGCATCTTAAATACAACTAAAACTTGTGATTAAAAAATAAATTACTAGTCTCATACTTGTGTCATGAATGGTTATAAACAGAATAAAACTAAAACCAAAGTCATTTTTAAAATCTAATATTACATGTTCACATAATGCTAAAATGTTACCCAAAGCAAAATACATACAAAAGTGCTTGTACTTAGCAAATGTTTTAAGGTATTTTGTTCCTTTCTAGAGCTTTTAATTTCAATACAGGAGAGATGGACATCCTGTCATTTATCCCCGGCCATCTATCTGCCTGTAGTAAGATTTGCCACCTTAACTTCTTTAACTCTAACTGAAGTCCCCAAGGCTTTTTGTCACTGATGTCTGCATGGTCTATTGCCATACATGTGAAATTGTGGCCAGTGTTGTCGTGAATATGCCCCACTAATGTGTTGTTAATATTATTCTTTCTTATAGCATAGTTGTGTTCAAATCTTGTGGCAAATCGTACTACAGGCAGATAGATGGCCAGGGATAGATAACAGGACATCCATCTCAACTGCATTGAAATGAAAAGCCTTTGACAGGATTTTCCCAAATCATATGTACAACTGCTAGCTTTTATTTCATTTCTTTTGTTGGTTCATTTTGTGGACTGGTCCACTTTTCAGCCATGCCCCATAAAAAGCAAAACACAAGCACATATATATATATATATATATATATATATATATATATATATATATATATATATATATATACATAAAAAAACATGACTCAAAGTTAGACACACACACACACACACACACACACACACACACACACACACACACACACACACAGACGGAGACACGTATGCAGAAGCAAACACACCCACATACGCACACAAACACACACACACACACACACACACACACACAGACACACACACACACACACACACACACACACACACACACACACACACACACACACACACACACACACACGGAGACATGTATGCAGAAGCAAACACACCCACACATGCACACAAACACACACACACACACACACACACACACACACACACACACACGCACACAAACACACACTCACGATGACAGGTAACTACTCTATGTGTAAGCGATTAGTTACATATTAACCGAAAGTAGATAACGGTTAATAAAACAATGGGACTCATCCATGTTTTTTTTCATACTTCTTATTTAAACAGATTGTGTGGGAAACACATAAACATGTTCCAAAAGATGCCTGCCGCAGCAGGAGAAAATGTATGAAATTGGCTTGAATGCTAGGTAACAAAAACAGCAAGATTTGACATATGAATCACTGTTTTAATACCATGTATATGTTGTTTTGAACTAGTTTGTATATGCTTAAGTGGAATTGCATACTGGAAATAAAGTACAACTCGCTATATAACTGTATCCAAAAACAAAAAGAAAGAAATAAAACTGCCAACATCTTCATTGACAACAATTTATTGTACGTTTTATGTTAACATCACTTTGCATATGAGTCAAACTAAAATGGGCAAAGGACAGAGAGAAAACACAGATGTAGCAGTTGTACCAAAACTGTATTATTCCGAATGTGAAATTCTGCCAAGGCTGTGGTATCTTGCTGTTAAGTTTAACCACGCTAGCATGGAGGCACAGTAAAAAGGCAAACTAAGCAATATTTTGCTGTACATGTGATGATGTCAGCCATAACTAAATAAAAATAAAAAAACAGGAATTGAAGGGACCACTCAGAAATTTATGGCACCCCGTTATTTTGCCCTCAAAACTAGTAAATAGAGAGGAATTTGGTATGGTTGAGATATATATGTTCTGGATGCCCCCATCTCCTACTGCCTTCTTCATACCGTCCATATTTTCTTCATTAGTGTTCTGCTTTTGAGCATACGTACCTGAACCACCGGTGTCTGTCCTCTTTCACCTTCTCAGTAATTTATTTATTTATTTATTTGACGTTTGTTTACTGGTAAAGTCCAACTGGACCAGAAAGTGCCCATTTTCAGCAGAGGCCCAGGGAGAAAAGCTCCAGATCACAATATTTCAAAAATAAAGTGCAGACATTTTCAATCACAAAGTATCATGTTATATTACAAAACAGCAAGTACAAATATTTTAAATCACAAAGTATCATGTTATATTACAAAACAGCAAGTACAAATATTTTAAATCACAAAGTATCATGTTATATTACAAAACAGCAAGTACAAATATTTTAAATCACAAAGTATCATGTTATATTACAAAACAGCAAGTACAAATATTTTAAATCACAAAGTATAATGTTATATTACAAAACAGCAAGTACAAATATTTTAAATCACAAAGTATCATGTTATATTACAAAACAGAAAGTACAAATATTTTAAATCACAAAGTATCATGTTATACTACAAAACAGCAAGTACAAATATTTTAAATCACAAAGTATCATGTTATACTACAAAACAGCAAGTGCAAATATTTTAAATCACAATGTATCATGTTATACTACAAAACATGAGTGAAAAAATGTTGTAATGAGAAAAACATAGAAGAAATGTTTCATAGTAGAGTGCAATGAAAAACAATAACATGAATTAAAGAGAATATGTGAGGAAAGTATTAATAGTCACATTATTTGTTAAATAGATTTTTATGTGGCAAATGAGACCCGGGATAATTCTAATAAGATATTCAAAGAGATATCAGAGATTACATGATTAGAGACAGTGAGGTGAAATTGAGTGATGTCTTAGTATGAGAGAGGTGCTCATATTATGGTTATAGCAGGAAGAAGAACAGAGAAAAGGGCATTATATGAAGAGTGCAGGCTGGGGTGTCTTCAGGTAGCTTAGGTAAGAAGGGAGGAACGAGGTAGAGGAAAAGTCTGTAGAGATGAAATAAATAAGATAAAGTAGTGGGAAAAACAAAAAAGAGTGCAGTAGCAGTCTGGAGAAGATTGCGAAGTGTGATATAGGTTGAAGGGGGTGAGTGAAGTATAGTGAGTAAGTTCAGCCAGGACTGGCACAGGGGCAGATCCAAGATTTTGCAGGGAATTCTTTTAGGGGGCATTTAAAGATGGGTAGGTTAGAAATAGTTCTGGTGGTCAGAGGTAAGAATTTCCTTTTTTTTGCTACTGAGTATGAGTACAGGCTTTGTCCAGGGATTTAATTTGTTTATTTATGGTGAGAAGTTGTTTGTCTTCTGAACTAAAAGTCTTATTTGGAAAATATATGTTGATTAAAGGGGTAAGAGCTGGGCTGGCTAATGTTTTGTGTATAAGCAAAGAAAAACACAAGCTCCGATGTAGCTAGGACAGCTCCAAAAAGTTTAATGTGAAGCGTTTTTCGTCGACCACCATTGGAGGACGTCTTCAGACGAAAAAGGAAACAACATACACGACTTTTAAAATAAAAAGGGTGCCAACAAACCACATTAACTAATTAAGTTATCACTCTGGTTAACTGTTTGAGTGCTTGATTGAATGGTTGAACAAAATGATGTTTTACATCAAACACCCTTTTTCTTATGTCAACAAAAAGAATAAGGTCATTAGAAAACCTTTAACAAGGTCAAAACATTAATTCTAAAAAAAACATGATACAGCTGTACTCCTGTATAAAAATACAGGGACAATCAGTAAAAGCATTTATATATAAATATGTACATGTAGATATATACTTAAAAATAAAGAACATAAAAATGTGGTGTTTAAACAACTGGACCACTGTCACAACCCAAAGGAATGTCAGTACTTAACAGTACTAGAAAGTGCATGATTTTATGTATTGTTATAAGCTGAATGTAGGAGAGGTATAGAGGGGAGTTCCAGCCAGCTAAGGGTATGCAGACCTTTACAGCGATAGGTAAAAGAGAATGAATTAGTAGCAAATGCGGCAATTTTGTTATAGCAGCTTTCAAGATTGTTTTTTATGAAAGTTTGTAAATTAGTTAGAATTGGTAGAGTAGGGAGGGCATAAAGTAAGTTTTAGCTAGAGTAATTTTTGTGGGTGTGCTCAGAAAATGATTGTTTCTGTATAGTATGCCTATTTTTTGATGGGTTTTCTTGCTATTGCTTTGGATGTGGAGGTCGAATTTAGGAATATCATCCATGCTGTAATAATTCAATTTCAGTGCAATTTGCCGAAAATATTTTGAAAGATGCTTTGTTAGTGGTGTGAGTTTTTGGGGTAAAGAGGAGGTGATTGTTTTTTGGGGGTTGAGTAGGAGTTTGTTCCATTGTAAGCCAGGTTTCAATGGAGATGACAGTTTGTTGAGTGATATCTTGGAGGTGAGCTAAGGCACTTGAAGAGCAGACGATCATTGTGTCATCTGTATATTAAATCAAGGTACCTTCACAAGAAAATTAATGTAGCTTATTGATAAAGATATTGAACAGTACAGGGCCAAGGATGGATACTACTTGGGCTTCTGCTCCGATGTCTTCATTTCTTCATCTGTCCCAACATATGAATTCTGCCATCCATCTCAGACACATAATCTCCTTCAGGTCTAGCTTCCTCAGCTGCTCTGTCTTCACTGCCTAAGTTTTTGTGCCACACAGTAATACTGGTTCACCACAGTTTTTTGAGCTTTTTTGGCATTCTTATGTCAGACACTACCACAGTCACTCCGTGCCAGCCTCTGCAGTCCCTCTGATTCTATCTTTGACCTCTTCTTTCAGATTTCCCTTCTCCTCAACCATCCCTGTCAGATACGTGAAGCTGTTAACCTGACCCACTGTTTCCCTTCTATGTCAATTCTCAGATTCTTCTGATTTCCCTCATTTGCTGCAATTACAGCTGTGTAATCTGTACTTAGTTTTATCTCATGTGCCTTCAGTTTTACATTCCATTCTCCTATCCTTTTCTGGAGTTCTTGCTCAGAGTCTGCCTGTAATACCACATCATCTGCATATAGCAACTTTGTTGATCTGTCGCCTCTGACATGTTTGCTAATGTAGTCAATCACCTGTATGAACAGCAGTGGGCTCAGAGCTTATCCCTGGTGCACACCGTCTCCTACTGGCATCCCTCTGTGAGACTGCACACTCTCCGTACTTGAGTCATTAGGTCTTTGTACATAGCCTGCACTAATTCATCCAACTGGGAGACAAGTTGGTATAATGGTTAAGGTCTTTGCCTCCTATGCACAAGGCACAGGCTTATCCTGACTTCTAGCCAATGTCTGTTTGGAGTTTGCATGTCTTCCCTGTACCTCTGTGGGGTTCTTCCCACCTCCAACAAAACATGCTGAGTGTTTCCATCTCAAACTCACCGAAAAGAATGGACTATGAGCAGCAGCACAGACTCTATATGGTGCTCTAGAGGTGCATAAACTAACTGCTTTTGGCATCAACTGGGGTGTGCAGTATCCTCATGATAGAAGAATATTGATCACAGTCTGTGTATGTACCATGGCATGGTTAGTCACTCAGTGGTTTAAAATATGGCTGTAGGTGATTTGGGTGTGTTGACTTTGCCCCCCACCCTCTTTACTTGATTATTCTCACTCTGAGGTTGCGGCAGCTTAAAATAAAGCAGTTATTAACAGGCAGTCTAAAGTTTATCCTATTATTACTTCAGCAGGGTGCAACACCAACCATGAAGAAAAAAAGTATATTCATTAGCATCCTGTTCACATGTGACCAGAGATATATTTTGTTATAACTACTACACTTTGCATTTAATAAAATCTATGCCCACAAATTATTCCTAAATTGCAACTGAACTACAAGTCAGATTAACAAAAACTTGTTTCACCTTTTTTTTATGTCTTCTTTCATTTATGTATTAAAAGTCTGGAAATATGGGTTCTAATGCCCATTGCTTAAGAAAGGTTTATGTTTGTCATTTAAAATGACCAGAAGCTGAATATTCTTCTGAAAAACTTGGTTGTTGGCAAGCAAACCTCAAAATGTAGTTTCTTGCATTTCCTATGTAAATAAAAAGTTCTTATGTCAAAAAGAACAACAACAACAATGAAAAAATGATTCTGTATACCATGAGGCAACATAACTGTATCTCATATCATGTCTACTGAAGTAGTGATTGAATGATGTATCAAAGGATTTGGCAGAGTGCAGCTCAGAATGATCAGACTTTGCATTTAGCGGTATGCTTTTGTAACACAAGTAAGTGCATTCTTTATGGGCCGCATGATTTCTCTCATGATTTTAAGTTATTTGTGCTCTATTATGATAATGTGTGTGTTATGTTGCTAATTATTCAGTTTAATAAAACTGTTGCTGAAAAAAGTGTTTGTAGATTCCTTGCAATTTATAAAAAATGTTTGCCACGGTCCACTTTAAAAAACACACAGGCACCCACTGACCTTTGACGGCCTTTATTGTATTGAATAATAAAATGGTAAACATGGAAACTTTATTGGAAAAAATCAACTTCAACTCATTGCAACAGAATAACATAATTAAACATAAGGGCAGTGTACTCGCTCAACCTTGAATAAGCAGTGTCCCCCACTTGCTCACTTATCATTGTAATAACAAGGCAGTGTCCCCACTCACCTTAACATATCACCAATCCAATCCATCCACTCAAAGTCTTCCACCATCAAATCCTCACCACCTCAAAATTCCAGTTATCCTCCTGAGGTGGAACAGAAGAGGGGCAAGCCTGTCCCTCTTCTCCGTTCACCATGCCATCACCAAAATGGGATGGGCTGGGAGGGCAACAAGATCACACCAAATGTGCCTCCCAACACTAAATCCCACCTCAAAAACCCTTAAGACCCACTCATTAATCCTACCTCACTTCCTCCCCCAGCTTCCCACTGACTTAACCCTTTCCTACCTGCTCCCCACCCACTAACTTAAACCCATCTTACCTATCTCCTTACATCCCAGCTTCTCCCCCTACCCGCCCCACATTGAAGCTGTCCCATGACAACTTCATCTGTTGCCAAACTTCATTTGTCACGGTCCACTTTAAAAACCACACAGACACCCACTGACATTTGATGACCTTTATTGTATTGAATAATAAAATGGTAAACATAGAAACTTTATTGCAAACAATCAACTTCAAATCATTGCAACAGAATAACATAAATAAACATAAGGGCAGTATACCCGCTCAACCTTGGATAAGCTGCGCTCCCCTCTTGCTCACTTATCATTGTAATAACAAGGCAGTGTTCCCCACTCACCTTAGCATATCACCAATCCAATCCTTCCATTCAGAGTCTTACACCATCAAATCCTCACAACCTCAAAATTTAATTATCCTCCTGAGCGGGAACAGAAGAAGGGCAAGCCTGTCCATCTTCCCCACCCACCAGCCCAAAACGGCTGTTCCCCCTCACACAATACCCCATTTCATTAAACCCTCCAACATTAACCCCAAATTTAAATTAAACAAATCAAGACCAAATTCACTGAGATGAACCCCATCTGCCCTGTACCACATGGGATCCTTGTCCGAAAACTCCATATGCCGGATATTATGCACCCCTATCTCTGTCAAATATTTTGCCAAAGTAAAATTAACATACTTCTGAGCCCTTTCCACCACAGAAAAATGTTTTGCCTCCCTCCAGACCAACCTGGGAATAATCTCAGACCAAAGCAAAACTACTGATGGGCCTTCTCAATGCTAAAACATCCTCATAAATGTGATAAACCAAGTGCCCTTTCGGAATTCTACCCAAATCATTCCCCCCTAAATGAATCAACAAAACATGTGGCAGTCCCAGGTGACTCTGCAACATGGTAAATACCTGCAGTATCCAGCTTCACATCAGCCCTCTAATACCATGCCAGGTAACCTTCAATCTGAAACGTTCCAAACCCAAATTCATTCCATTGCATCTAACCACTGCATGCCTAGCTGTCCAATATATGAAAGAATGACCCAAGATGATGATCCTTCTTTCACCTAAAAAAAAAAAAAAAAAACAAAATTGCTCACCAAATTACTTAATCTAAGTCAAAAAGGCATTGGAAGACTACTGCCCCACCATCTTGATAACTTCACTCGAACTTCCTCCCTTCGCTAGATCAGCTGCCCTGCCCATCCTGAAAGAATGAGAAGAAAACTTGTCCCCTTCTAGAACAACACTATCGAGCACTTCTTATAATTAAATTCAATTGCTCACCTGTCAATGCTCTACCACCTACTGATGTCAAAACTAACCCCTGAACTATACCTCCTTTAGCCACACACAACATCTTTCCCCACACCATAGGACATCTCCAGCTTGACTTAATCTCTTCCAAGACTATCAAAGTCCCTCTCCCTTCCTGATCCATCTTTGATGACCTCAGCATAGTATGTACCACCCTGGGCAATATAAGCACATCATCCCACACCAAGGAACCCAACAACTTAGACACACGAAAAGCCCCACAGTAAATCCATACGCTTGCCGTACTCCACACCACATAGTCATCCAAACATCCACATACTCTACCTAAACCCCTTAGCAACATTCTTAAAATCCCTGTAGTCACAGGCCATCCCCTATCTGCAGCAGGACCTTCAACTCTACCCTAACCTTTCAACACTCACCTCACCATCCATGACCTAGTCTAGTCCTCTAATCTGGCAGGCCGAGCAAATAGTCCAATAGCTGCCAACGCCACCCTCACTGTTCGAACTGCCTTACCTTGCTTCCTCAGCATGGCTAAATAATGCAGCAACAAACTCTCCGACCACTCAGATTCTTCTTATGGTAGCTACCTCACAAAAGTATCAAAATCACACAATGCCCTACTGTACGCTATCCTTGTAGATACCACCAATGACTGTTGCACCAACCTGCTGATCACTACTGCCCAATCTGCCAAATCTCATCTGGTATGACCGAGGGATGCATTGCTGCTGTTGGAATCACCTGCCAAAATCTGGAAAACTGAAAATGAGACAAACTGTCATTCTTAACCCCTGACACATGCAACCCTGTAAATGAAAAGTTAATCAACAAGCTTTGCAAGACAAGTTTACAAAGAACCAATATCAAACAAGGGGATTTAGCCATCTTAACCTGCAACACTCTCACTACTGCAATATTGTCTGAATTAAACACCACCCTCCTTCCCCTCAAATGATCCTGCCATACCACAGAAGCCACCCAAATTGGCATCAGCTCAAAAAAGTCAATGTCCTGTTTCCAGTCTTCAGACCAATGAACAAGCCATGGCACTGAGAACCATTGCCCTGCAAAATAAGCTACCATGCCCAAATCCCCAGACGCATCTGTAAACAACTGCAGATCCCCTTGACCTACCCAATCCCACTGACAAAATGTGATCCCATTAAACTGATGTAAAAACTGCATCCACAAAGCTAGATCCTCCTGAGCTAACTTATTGACCCTTACTCTGTGGTGCTTACACTTCCCACATTTCAAGAGAAAAGCCACCGACCAGCAAAATGTACATCCCAGATGCACTGCCCTACAAGCAAAGTTAATCAAGCCCAACAATTCCATAACATCCCTCACACGAACCTTATTCTTGGACTTCACCTAGGTGAATTTCTCCCGCAGCTGAACCACCTTTTCCTCCGGCAAACAAAACAAACCCTGGCCTGCAACCACTGTCAAACCCAAAAAACCCAGCACCTTCGCAGGAACTTCCAACTTATGCTTAGCCAGTAGTACTCTCAAGACCTCACACATCTTCACAAACTCCTGCATCACTATCCGGGCCCCCTCTCTTCTTTCACCAACCAACAAAAAGTCATCTAGATAGTGAACTGCTTGCTGTCCTTCTACCCTACTTTGCCATATCCAATGCAGTGCTGTGCTAAACATTCAAATGTAGAACATGCCATAACACACCCCATAGGCATGGCAGTATCAAAATAAAACTATCACTCATCGCCATGCCCAATAATGGCCAATCCTCCTCCAGCACTGGCAACAAGTGAAAGATCGACTCAGTATCTACCTTAACCAGCCAAGGAACCTCAAAACTCCTAATGATGCAGACCTCATCATCCATGGATGCATACGTCACTTTAACCTCTTCCCTGGGGAATAAATAATTAACAGACTTGCCTTCAGGGTACGACAAATGATGAATTACATGAAACTCACCCTGCGTTTTCTTGGGAATCAAACCCAAAGGTGACACTTCTCAATCAAGTCTCGCAAAACATCATCCCTCCCTCTCACAGACTTCATGTTTTTTCCCCATCACCCACCAAAGTAGACAATCAAAAAACCCCTGGAAAAACCCTCAATTAATTCCCCAGCCACAGCCAGCAGTGGATAATGTGCCAGCAACTCCTTCAAAACCTGAACCTTAATAGGTGAATGGGTCCCCTGGGTGTCCCCTACCTCCACGAAAGGACCCCCCCCTTTGACCACGAAAATTAGCCTGGCCGCGCACTCCTAGCAGCACCATGTGAGGACCACCTCAACCTCTTGGAACCGTGAAATAGGACGCCTGACCACCAAACTGACTGCGACCCCTACCACATTGCATAGCTACATGCACCTCCATACACTTAGAACAAGCATGGGAAAATCTGCAGCCTACCCATGAACACCTCCTTGCATTAAAAGCCCAACATACCCCGGCACCCCCTTCCGCTGGCTGACCCACTCTGTTACCCAATCCAAAGGTGTCCATCATGGTAGAAAGCCAAATATCTGAGTGCCTGACTTCCTAATGCATGGATTTGTCAACAGCCTTTCGTTTACAAAATTTCTGATCATACCAAAACCATCCGTTACCTGGCCGTAACCTCTGTGCCTCCTGTATACTCTAAAAATAGGCCAAGAGGTGAAGGGCCAATGAATTATTCCTCTCCAAACACACTGCCATATAGTATATAAATCCCAAGACCCAATTATCCCATATCCTCAGCCAAAACCTCCCCACCCGCTTGCGACCCATAGCCACTAATGCCGCCAACAGGTCCTTTCTATTAGCCATTGCCGTTTCCATCAAACGTTGAACCCCATCCGCATCAATTAACTCAAAAATATCAATACATTCCCCTTTCCAAATCTCCTTCACTACAAGTGATATGTGTGGAATTAACAGAATTGGTGTTCCCTCCTGCCATAGTGCCTGCTTTGCCAACCAATCCCCAACCACGACCCAAAGTCTGACCCTACCTTGTCTAGACCAGGCTCCAAATCCTCCTTTAACAGTGAAAAGGTATTATAGGTTCATAGGTTCATAGGTTCATACTAGGCTATCTGCCCGAGGGCATTTACAAGCCTAGCCCATCGTTTTGTGGCTTACGCCACCCCTTTAGTATGGGGAACTATACCCCTTATTTTGCTGTGCCTCTGTCGAGCAGTGACACTGAGGTAATCCCTGGGGTATATCTGCGATCTCCCATCCATTGGTCAAGATTTTTCTTGAACAAGGCCAGCGAGGTGCTCTGCCTCACATGTACCGGGATTTTGTTCCACAGCATAGGAGTCTTTGGGTGATGAATCTATCCCTCCAGCACGTCCTATTAATAGCCGTGTCAAGGTTTAAGTCTCACGCCCTTGTGGCTCTGATGGATCTAGATTTTTTGAGGTGAAGCATATTCATCAAATCTGGGTTTGACATGGCCTTGTATGTTAGGCAAAGGTCACCTCTGAGCAGCGTGTGGCGACTGAATAGAGCTGGAGTTCTTTCAGTCGGGCAGCATAGAACAGATTTTTGAGACCCTTTATCCTTTTGGTGAGGAACTTTTGTGGCCTCTCCAGCTGCTGCAAGTGTCGGGTCAGATACATTCCGAATGGGGCATTGTACTCAATCATTGGTCTGATGAGTGATGAGTAAAGGGAGACTATGACCTCCCTTGATCTAGATGAGAATCCCTTCATGATAAGGTGGGCAATGTAGAAGGTCTTCCTAACTACTTTAGCTACATGGGTGTCGAATGACAGACTACTATCAACCTGGGTCCCCAGGTCCCTGATAACTTCTTCTGTGCACAGTGGATTGCCACCTATTTGGTAGCTAGGGGTAACCTTGTTTTTCCCGAAGGGTATGACTATGCATTTTTTGGCATTTAACTTTAGGCCGTGGCTCTGGCACCATTTATCCGTTTCTGTGAGACCCTTCTGAAGGATATCTGTGTCAGATGTGTTTTCTACTATGGCCCAGTTTGCAGTCATCTGCAAACTTTGTCAGCCATAACCCTCCTGTGTTTGCTTGTACTTCAGAAAAGTAGATGCCAAACAAGAGTGGGCCCAGGACTGAGCCCTGTGGGACACCACTTGTGACAGGCTTTGAGTCTGACATGGCGCCAGCAACTCTGACCCTGTGGGTTCTGTCACTCAGCCAGTTTGCAACCCATCTTGTGATATATGGGTTAACATTTAAGCTGATGAGTTTTTCAATGATACCCGAGTGGGGTATTGTATCAAGGCCTTAGCTAGATCGAGGTAGGCTGTATGGACTGCCTTTCCTCATCAATGGCTTTGGTGACTGTTTCAAAAGTCAACCAAGTTTAAAAGGCATGATCTGCCTTTGACAAAGCCAAACTGGGTTGGATCCAAAGTCTGCAAATTCCTATGTCTTTATTTATGAGGTCCATTATGATCCTCTCCATGGCTTTGCAGATAAGGCTTGTCAAGCTAATGGGCCGGTAATTTCCAGGGTCGGTGGAGGCACCGCCTTTGTGAAGTGGGACCACAGTTGCAGTGCGCCACTCCTGGAGTGCGTATCCAGAGGTAAGACTTTGATTAAACAGCTGTCCTAGCTGTGGGTTTAATTCCTCATTGAGTTCGTGGAGCACACAGCCGGGGACACCATCAGGTCCCATGGATGCTGTGTTTTTTGCTTTGGAGAGAGCAGTTCTCACTTAATATATATATACATATATATATATATATATATATATATATATATTTTTTTTTTTTTATTCCCTTTGGAGCTGCAGTCAAATAAAGTGCTTTTGCACCAGGTTGCACATGCGCAGTACATACAGGAATGTGAAGCACATATTGCCAGCACCTTCAGGAGGCTACAAACACTCAGGCTACCAGGGAAACCACTTAACCCCACCAACGACAAGCAAACGTGGACCTTGAAGCCCCTAATAGCCTCAAACAGGCAAGAGAACTAAAACTTATTTGCTTTTAACATTTTTTTTTATTGTATATATATATATATATATATATATATATATATATATATATATATATATATATATATATCCCGATAACTATGCATGCGTAGCAATGAAAAAACTGCCCTACAAGCCCGCGAAAATGTCACTACCACCAACAAACAACAAAAGAAGAACCAATATACCTTTCATGGCCATGGCTACCCAAACAACAAGGAAACCTAGCCCTACCTATGGAAAAAGTTAGAACAGAACTACCGACCACCATCATGCCACCCCAGCTGCTTGGGAAGCCAACCGCCACCTTGGAACATGAGAGAGAGCCCAGGACCATGTCACAGCAAGTAAGTTTACTTCTAATCACCAATGAAACTTTACTTTACCTAAACCTGCATGCTAACTGCAACATACCCACATCCTCCCTTTTTTCCTTTTTCCCCTTGCTCTCTCTTCTTCTTTTTTTTTTTTTTGTTAATATATATATATATATATATATATATATATATATATATATATATATATATATATACATATCCCAGCCCCTAAAGCTATCCTCCACTATCCCTCCCTGTATGATCTTCCCGCCCCAAATCCCCCTTGAACACAAATCCCCTTTGAGAAGAGAAAAAAAACCCTTGCAGTAGCTATGTCCCCCCGAACAATTGTGCTCACCTGTATGCTAGGAAACCACCCAAGACCTACTTTACTCACACCTTAGGTTGTCTTGGACATGATCCTTCTTCAACAACAAGATCACACCAAATATGCCTCCCAACACTAAATCCCACCTCAAAAACCCTTAAGACCCACCCATTAATCCTACATCACTTCCTCCCCAGCTTCCCACTTACTTAACCCATCCCCACCTGCTCCCTATCCACTCAATTAAACCCATCTTACCTACCTCCTTACATCCCAGCTTCTCCCCTCCCCCTGCCCCATACTAAAGTTGTCCCGTGACAACTTTGTCTGTTCCCAAACTTCATTTATGTGTGCAAGTTAGGCTTGTGTTGTCATCATTTTAGCCTGTAAAAACTGAAATACCACCAGCATACCTTAGAAGGTTTGAGATGCTTTACAAAAAATGCCTTCCACAGGTAGCTCTGTTAATCATGATCGCCTTCTACTCTGTTGCCTGGTTAATGCTTCCCACTCCCCTAAACAAAAAGTTAACAGTGAGCAGTGAATTACCCTCTGATGTGTTCAAAAGATCATTTACTAGCATAAACAACTTTTAGCTAGTCTTTGCTATGCTAAATTTGTATCATTGTCAGTTCTTACAACAGGAAAAGTATTTAATGGACTGAGTTTTAAAATGGTAGTTTATGATATAGCTTATGTTTAAATTGTTAAATGAATTAAATTAAAATAGACAAAATAGTATATGCCTCATATATAAAAGTGGGTTAGTTCCTTCAGAACTCCGAGATAAGACAAAACAAAGGCCAAAAAGGGCTGATGATCCCGTGGGCATTTTTTTTTAATTCAGACAACAAAAAGGGGAATTTCTAGGAAACAACATCAGGAGTGTTTGCTTTAAAGCTGTGGCAAAAGAGTTTCTAAGATGTTCTTAAAACTGAAGCCATTAAACTCTGTTAGCAAGAAGTGGAGTAACACAGTCAGAAACAGTACCACAAATATTCATATGCTTGTTATTAAATTTAGTAACCTGCATTTCCCTATATTAGGCAGAGTACATGTTTAAAATGCGCTGTGATATCATGCTTACCATGTTATAGCTTGCCATAGGGAAAAGTGTAAGCAGTTTTTTTTTTCTTTTCAGAATGAATCTGCAAAAAGCCCCACAAGTGTTAGGGAACAATTAAGTTGCATTTTAAATAAAATGTCTAAAGTATGCATGTATGCAGAATGAAACACATTTGAAAAATTGGGATAAGTATTGCTTAACCAAAACACATTTTCTTCTATACAAAAAGATAATCGGGCAGATTCATTAAAGCCTACATGTTCCGTTTACACTGTGTGCTTGATGGTAGCACATTGTTTTGGATTCAGTAAGTGGATTTACATGGTGTGTACAGATGTGCACAGCCTCACAAACAAGGTAAACACCCTGGCATGCAAATTACAGCATAATCAGCTGAATTGTATGCTAATCAACCAATCCAAGATGGAGGAGCTATTCAACAAGCTATAAAACAACCGTGTAGACTCAGTGCAGGTTTTTCCTATGAATTCCAAAACCTATTGTTATACAGCCATGGAAAGGAGTCTACACAGAAACAATGCTAGTGTCTGCTGTTGCAGTAATTCATGTGTATGTGCAACAGGCTGAAGTATATGCTGCTGCTGGTGCTGTTGCTAATAGATGAAGGCCAAAAAGGAGAAGAGTTTTCAGACCCTGGGTAACTTTCACAACCTACATGATATGGAAATTGTAGAGCACTACTGGGTAGATAGAGACACACTATAGGAACTCTGCAACCTCTGTTGTCCTTAACTCAGAACCAAGGCAAACTGAGGGGGACCCATCCCAGTGGAGACAATGGTATATGTAGCACTAAGAATCTTAGTTACAGGTACTATTCAAAGATCAACAGGGGACATGCTGGGGGTATCACAGGCATCAGCATCCAGGATCCTCCATCAGTTCTTGAATGCTATGCTCCAACATGCTAGTGACCACATATATTTTCCCAGAACTCCTGAGGATAGGGCGAGAAATATGCAGGAGTTCTACCCTGTAGCACACTACCCTGAAGTACTGGGTGCCATAGATTGCATACATGTAGAAATTATGAACGGTGCAGTGGTGCAGCAGTAGCATTGTCACCTCACTTCAAGAGGTCCTCCGGTCCGATTCTTGGCTGGGGTGCATTCTGTGTGGAGTCTGCATGTCCTCCCTGTGTTCGTGTGGGTTTCCTCCGGGTGCTCTGGTTTCCTCCCACATTACAAAGACATACATCTGGAGGGTTTCTCCCCGGGCCTCTGCTGAAAATTGGCTTAGTTCCAAGTCGGACTTTCCTGGTTAGCAAATGTTAAATAAAAAAAATAAAAAATTAAGAACCACCCAGGGAACAGGGAAGGCTCTACATTAATAGAAAGGGCTTTCACTCTATTAACTGCCAAGTTATGTGAAACACCAAGAGAATCGTTTTGAATGTGTGTACTGACAAATCTGGCAGTTACCACCACTCACATATCTGGCACACCTCCACACTGTATTAGATGTTCACTAGGGGGGGATATCCCACGGGGTCATTTACTGGGGGGTAAAGGTTATGCACTAGAACTGTGGCTGATGACACCCATCAGAAATGCACACATACCTGCTGAAGAATGCCATAATGAGGCACATGCTCAAACCAGAAATGTCATAGAGCATGTGTTTGAGCTGCTGAAGTCATGATTCCAGTGCCTAGATACATCTGGGGGAGCTCTGCAGTATAATCCATGTACTGAAATTTTCACAGTATGTGCCATGCTACACAACATCATCCTGAGAAAACATCTTCAGCAGGATCAACGAGGGGATAGACCACCTCTCCCACCACCAATGCCAAGGTCATCACAGTCACATGAAGTTGAGGAGCCACAGGGAGAGCAGCTTCTGCTGTGAGTGTTGGCAGACACAGGCATGCTCAATATGCCCTCACATTGGCTAAGAGATAACGTATAGCACACTCATTCACCACCTAGTGGCCTTAAACCTTCCTCCTATGCACATACGTATAGTAACATTGATACCAGGCAACTCTCACAACCTTTATTTGCTCATGTATTGGCTGTGTACTGCCTGCATCAGACAGAGGCAGTTCTAAACTGACACTATTGCAACTGCTGGGAGTTACAAGTTAAGTGTTGAACCGGGAGTGTATTGTGTAATAGTATGAATGACTGGAATATCCTTGCATTTTATTACTTGGTTGTGCAAGCAAGTAAAAGGTGGGAGATTTGTACAGAAATGACCTGAACATGTGACAACAGAGACCTATTTGACTTGTATGTGTTCATTATTAAGTAGTAGGCCTCAGGCATCAAAGATTCATGCAGTCATACCTCTCAAAAGTAGTGATGGTCACTGCGTGCCCATGGTGTAGCACCATACGTTTGGAAAATGTTGTTGCTATCAACTAACTTTCTAAAACCAGTATAAGTCAATGGTACAATTACCAGTTCAAAATCACAAATGCAGATATTCTAAGCACTAAGTCAGCTATGCACCCTGAGCATCAGACACAAAGCTTATGTATCCCTGAATTCAAAAGATACAAAACAGAAATATGGCACAGTTATTATCACTTGCACAGGGTGTTGGGGGGGCAGGAAGCATAGGATGACAATAAAGGTCAGTGAGTGTGTGTGTGATTAGGAAAGAAAAGCAGACAAGACATTTGGATAAGGCAACAAATGGCCAGTGAGACAAAATGAGTTTTAAGCTGAAAGGCTGAAGCATGTAACTGTTTTGTGTGTGTGTGTGTGTGTGTGTGTGTGTGTGTGTGTGTGTGTGTGTGTGTGTGTGTGTCTGTAGGGGTTCTCCAGATGAAATTGATGTGTGAGTGTCTGCATGAATACAGCTAAGCTCTGAGCTAGTTCTATATTTTGGTATGTCAGACAGGCATGAGACATGCATGGTATTGGTGGCAATTCGTCGTTGTCATCCTAGACCATGAAAACTGGCTCTGCCAAGATTTGCACTGTCACGTCCATGCCCACAATCAGATGCCCTACTGCTACTTGAATGTGGCTAATGTCTGCTGGATGAGCTCCCCTCATGACTATGTCCAGGATCACTAACTCACGGGCTGCCATGTCTAGGTGTGGACAGCTCACCCACTAATGGAGCAGTGGAAGCACTGCCACTATGGGAGCATGATTGGGCATGGCCATGTTGTATAACAGCAGATGATGTGACTGACCTACACCCACAAGGATGCCATCCCCCTCCCAGAAGATGTTCCATCACAGACACCACTCATTCCAATGTGTCATTCATCCAATCCATCGAATCAGCAACACAGTGGAGGCAATCATGCATGTCAGCCTGTTCCACATCTACAGCCCTACGTATTTCTCCGGATCACCTATGGGAATGTGTCTGTGCCTCCATATCAGCCATAAAAATATGTTGACAGGCACGGGAAGAGACACCTGGATCAGGTGAAGGATGGACAACAAGCCTCCTCTGAGAAACCCTAACAACCTTCCTGCATGGCACCTCACCCACACTTTGGCTATGGTCAGAGTCAACAGGCACTGAAGCCACAGTAACCACACTTCCCCCATCAATTGTCTCACCCTCCACCTGTCCAATATTAGTAGGCTCACTGGGATGGGTAGGCATAGGCCTACTGGCTGTGTCCAATGGAATTTCAGTGGGTGGCTGTATGTAAACCTCAGTGTTACATTCAATCTCTGCACCCCCCCCACCCAACTGTGCCTCTGTTTGGCCACCATCATCATCAGAATCTGCTTATTCTAACATCAGGTGGTAGAAGTCCCACACGTCCACTGTTAGGATCACCTGTGATAATAAGCAACAAGCACAGGAAAAACTAATAACAAAACTACTATACTCCAATATATGCTAACAAGATAACAGTGATGCCACTATTAGACAGTACAGCAATGCATACAACAGTCCTGACATCAACATCACACACTAAAATATTTCTTTGAATTGCTCTTCAGTACTGACATGCAAATGTTTGGCTTACCATGTGCAGATGATTGTATGCTCTGCATGTCAGATGGTCCTGGAAGAAGTTAAGTAAAAGGTAAGGACAACACAGGAAGTAATAGTTTTCCCCTTTAAATGTCCATTAACTACACTTTCAACAAGAACTTGGATGACAACTCCAATCTAAACTAATCAATCAGAATGTGTTGTTAACAGTAGCAATCTTCAACCCCCCCCCAAAAAAAAATCTTGTGAAACATAAGTAACATATTGATTTAAATTGTTTTACTATACAACAGTATTCAACAACTGAGATACAAAAGTCTACCTGGAAACTCCCCCTGGGACATGCATGCTGTCCCTGAAATAGTAGCACCAATGTCAAGGACATTCTGTTCTGAACTTTCCTGGGAGCTGTCTGGATCCCTAACAGTAGGCAGGAACTCTTCATTTGGTGTTAGTGGTGGCTGTGTAGCAGCCCCCCGATACATATCCAATCATGACCCACTGCAGCAGCTCTCCTCCATGCAGATGAGATCATGTCAGTGGCTCTATGATGCACTTGGTCATATGTCCTGCTGTGGGCACCTACTGCATTAACTTCTGCAATGATATGCTGCCAAATCTGCATTCTTGCATAATTCTTCATCACCTGTCAAGCAGGAAGGCACCATGTTGCCTAGAAGTGTCAACAAAGACCTGATTCTTGGGGTCAGTGAAGGGTAGTTTTTGAGGATTGAGATGCCTGGGTAGCATGGTCCTAGGTGTCCTAAAATACAACAGAAGTATAATGCCCATAAGTATCACATAACTACAAAATAACTGTTCCCAGATAAAACAGAAAATGTATTACCCATTGGAGAATTATAAACCAGTCTAGAGATTTGAAATATGAACAACAGGCTAGACGCAAAAAGAGGAGAGTAACAATATCAACATATCCTTGTTTGCGCCATAACAAAAATGCAGCTTTACCCCCCCCCCCAAAAAAAAATATAGAACAGGCAAATGACACATTTTGTTAACAGACCATCTTTGAAATACTAAAAGTGCTATCAAATGAATTACCCCTGAAACATGTCTACAGATTTAACACAGAACATTCCAGGTATTGCCAGTCATGTATACATGTGAAATGTCCTGACAAATATGCCCATACCATCAGTACACTTCTAACTAATACATACAAATAAATGTGTAAAAGCCTTTGTTAATCAAAATAAATATATTTAATTATTATACTGATTCTTCTTAATTACATTCCAGCATATGCAGTATGTAGCTGACAAAATGCAAGCATACATTTTCAAGTGCAGTAATCCTCTACACAGCTATATCCCAAAGTAATAGCCTCTTTGCTGTGTTCTCCACATAAACAAGTGTCCTCACCTTCAGTTTCCCTAGCTACACTATTGCCTTTTTATGGTTTAGATTCAGGGTTGTCAGCATGGTGAAGATGCAAATCTGATGTAAACTCATTAGAACTGCTGAATCCCAAATATCTGGCTCCATGTAACAGATGTAAACATAGTGCAGGCACTCCCTCAGTGTTTGTTTATAATGGATTGCAAATGTGAATGATTACTGGTTGGGAGAAGAAAAACACAACAGCAATGCAGGCTGCCCTACGTCCAGTGGGTGTGTCAGGATAGACTTACAAAGTGTTAGATGCAATTTTGACAAGGTTGGAAATGTAAGTAAGCAGCACATATTTCACAGGTTCTATTCATTAGCATCCAACCTCCCCTTCATTTGTTGGCATTTGCATATTATATTATTGCCATGTAATATCCTAAAACATATTAAGGACAATAATATAGAAAGGGTTACAGACTGTATGTCTCTGATTGCTGTGCAGATAAGAGGAAAATGACCAACAAATACAGAGAGGTAAGAAAGAGCTGCATATTAAAAGCAATACTTATGACTGGTTGTGTGATCACTTTGTGCACTACAAACAAAAATAATAAAGGTACAAATAACAGTCATATGAGTTCATATTCCTATAGATGATGTTGCAGTTGGTTGTATGCAGAATGATTACAGTTCCTTGCTGCAAAGCTGTTTGTGTAGCAAAGAGGGATAAGGTACCCTTTCTGTGTTCTGAAGGTTCACTGGAGTGAGTCCAAATCCAGACCTATGTAGAAACATATCATATGTGCTAACATTTTCTAGTATGTATGTCATACATTGCTTTTCCTCATTTCAACTGTTCATCCGTTGTTTTTCTTTTTTTTTTTTCCTTTCATTTTTGTTTGGGGGGGGCAATGTTTGCATGATGCACCGCTTAGCTCAAACACAGGAAATGAAGAAAATTAATGTCAGGTTTGGGTGTGCTTATGTCATTTGCATGAACCATGGCAGTGCACAAACTGGTCTAGTGGGCAATCCAGGAAGTAGACAGAAACCCTGCAGAACACCTGCAAACAGGGTGTCTGTAAAAGGGCAAAGGTCAAAAACAATACATTCTTGCAATTTCTATATTTCATCATGCAGCTGCACTTAGTGATGCTGTGCAGTGGTTAACAGTGTGCCCCAGCAGCTGCAGCCATCGAATACCTGCAGACAGGACTCAGACAACCAGTAATTAAAACCGAATACATTCAATTAATTCTGTCGGGAACTATGCAAATATGCTAAGCGGTGTTGTGCAGTGGTTAACACAAAGATTTTAACAATGATTAGGAAAGTAGAAAATGTCATGTAACTAGTCCTGTGGCAACAAGTGTAAGTGTAGAGCTAGACTATAAATGGTCCTAGGTTCTCGTACAGGGTGTGCAACCTTTTGTTACTGTTGTGACAGTGCAGTTTATAGCAATGAACTGAAAAACAGACAAGTGTTATTTCAACATTCTTTGGCAACAGATGTGAGAGTAGGACTGCCATAGACATGGTTCTGTGTTCTAATACAGGATATTCCATACACATTTACTCTTTTTCCACTTCCCATTGTATTCAGTCTCACTTATAATACTTTAGATAATGGAGCTGATATGAATAATATGTATGAGGGATGAGACACCATTATTGTATTTTCAGATGTATGACTGAGCGTATACTGTGTACTATATTTCTATAAGTATAATTCTGCTATCTGGACTTGCATGGCCTTCACAATTACATAAGACACATATACAACTGGATCTATATCCAATAACCTTGTCAGGTCTCACACACACACACACTTGTAACAGCTCAAACTGTCACCTATATTTATGTATGATTCCTGACTATGCATGAGCAGCACTTCTTCTGTGGCAAAGATGGTAAATCAACACTATGGAAGAACACATTTTGTCCCTTATGCCTAGGTTTGAATCCCACACTGTAAAAATCTATTTTATCAGTGTATAAAGGCAAAAAAAATGTGTCAGGTAATGACATTTATGCCCCCAGAGCATGTTTGCCAACTTAACTTATCTTACAATTAACTTAAAATTTGCAATATATATTTCCAGGCTACATCAGTAGACACTTTTCAAACTAAGGTCAAGTGTCAGCTTTACCTTCCAGTTTAAAATATGTCTTTCATCCCTGATTGGCACTGTTGTTCTCTGCTTAACATCCCACAAACATGGTTGGCATCGTTGCTCAAATTGCCCACTATCAGTAAACATGATAACTGGAATCGGTGGGAAAGCATCAATTTCCATTGCTCTAGTTCATCTGGTAGACAAGGCTAGCATTAAAGAGGAAGGTGCCAAGTTTAGGGCACAGAGGTGGGGTTTCCAGGAGTCTGGGATATTTATTGGACACCTGATAAAGCATCACAACCAAAGGCTTCCACAGGGGTACTATTCTGGCTCCTGACCTATGCAGGAGAAAAAGAGATGCTCTCAACTGATTTGCAAGTATGACAATAAGAGAGTACTTGTGAGACTTAGAAAGCTAAATATAGGCAAGAGTTATGCATAATGATCTTCTGTCCTTTCTCCAGCTCCCAGTGAATTGAGTTCAATTAGCAGGCTCATATTACTTGATTGGAGAGACTGTGGGAAGCAAGTAGTATGTATGCAGCAGAACAGAAGTGTTGCTGCAGCTTTAAAAGTTAAATATAGCTTTTTTGGTCTTTTATACAGTTGTATCAAATTGAGCATGAATATCCTACCTGCAAAAGCAAGTATGCATGCATTAGTCTGCAGCACAAACCAAATGTAAAAGTCCAATATCAGATTGCAGTTAGAGGTTGTGGGTTCAAATGCCACAATTCCCAACTATACATTACTGTTATTTCTTCAATAATATTTACATCAAATTAAAAACTCTATACCAGTGGCACAAATGCCCTGCTGTAAACTGTAATCTGTATAACTGGAGCATACATATGTGCAATATGCACATTTCAAAGATTACTTTCAGCAATTTGTAGTATAGTGTGTATCTGTTAGGATATATACTGAAATGTACTTAAGATTTAAGAGTTGTCTAATTGTGTTAATGAATTGTATGTCACATATGATGGAACTAATTGTATCTCTTTTTTTCTCTATTCCCACCCTCATCTCTCTTTTTTATTTTCTATTATGTGTTGTCAAAATGTCTCCATGTCATCCATCTATACTACATCACTAAATGCTACACAGCACAGTGAGGTAAGCCAGCCCCAGTGGATCAGCCTGACAACACTCCACTGGCTCCAGCACTGAAGCCCAGCATATCTGAGAGACAATCTGGCAGCACTGCCACTGTTGGCCCTGAACTACCTGAGTCCTAAGGTAGGACTGCCATGGAAATTGGTGTAGTGGTACCCTCTGGAAGCAGTGGCAGATGTGGTGATTTCATCACCCACAAGGAGATGCCAGGGGTGGTGCATAGGATTATGCACCACACCAATGGTGCATGCCTATGCCAGATGGAGAGACTGCTCTCCCTCATGGTCCATAACAAGAAAAGACGTCAAGCACTCCAGCCACCAGTGGGGCAAGGTGACAGTGATGACAGTCCAGTGGGTGAGGACTCAATTCTCACTGAATCCAAGCTTGGTGTTCTTGAGCCTGCATTATCCAATTCATCACCCCAGTCATAGTTTCCCCCACCTTTTTGTGTCCATCACCATACCTGTCTCTTGTCTTGTTTGTTTGCATTTGCTTCCTCACCTATCCAACGTACCTGACCCAGACATACCTACATCCCTTACTCAGCTGTCCTCTCTTACTGAATTAAAAAAAATGGGCACCTATCCCACAAAAAAAGCTCGCCATTTTTCACACGTCTGCTTGACACACTTGATTCAGTCTATTTGGCTATACAACATGATTACATTGTTGTCACCCCTCTTTCTGGAGGTGACAGTCCAAATTCAGCTAATATTCTGGACGTATGATCAGTTTTTACCTTTGAAAAATGGATAGTCATGGTTCTTTTCTACCTCCTTCCTGCAGATTCCTGTTTTGCTTTCCCTTTGTTCTTTCCCCTGCTTGCTCTTCATTTCACCACTTCCCTATCTACCTCATTTTAACACCTATAATCTGGTCAAAAAATTGAATCAAACATACACATAAGTAGCAGAAAAAGCAATGGATCCTTTCACTTTTTGGCATGTATGTATGTGTGGAGTTTTCCTTCACACAACAATGCCACATGACAGCGAGTGACGGTATAATGCTGTAGTTATCTCCACGCAATGCTGCACAACTTTTCTGTGCTATGTGAATACATACAGCAACACCTGTACTATAAAGAATTCAATGTTATTGAATTATCACTGTTTATTTAAACATTTTTAAAATTATTAGATACACCTGGAATCAAACTCAGTATCATCTTGGCTCAAGAAGATGTGTCAATGCCACAGAGTCAGCTAAGCAGCAGGTGTGTTTCATTGACAGAATACTAGACTTTAGCAATATGACTTGCATTTGCACATTGCTTAATTACAGACAAACATAGAAAGTATTGGAAGTGTGTATCTTGTACGCATAAACACTTTGCCAACTGTTGCACAAACCTGCTAATCTCCATGATATGGAAA
Organism: Protopterus annectens; assembly: GCF_019279795.1. Taxonomy (NCBI): domain Eukaryota; kingdom Metazoa; phylum Chordata; order Ceratodontiformes; family Protopteridae; genus Protopterus; species Protopterus annectens. The sequence continues at coordinate 212,774,053 of NC_056751.1, forward strand.
AGTTAATATTATTATGTATTACTGCTGTTTGCATCTCATTTCCTGTCTATGACATGACATTGCATATAAAAACATAAGAAACTGAAGGGCCTCTCTAACAATATGTCACATATTTACAATATAGCCATGTATTGCCTCCCGCCAGCACTGCAACCCTGATGTCTCAGTACTTTTTTCACTCATATATCACCTACACTACAGAAATTAATATCAAATGTTGTGTGATATGCAATGCACATCAATCTGTTAACATGCAGAACTAGAACTATTGACTCATAAGCTTAAAAAGCCTTGCCTGCAAGGCTGGAGAAGGGATCAGCATGAACCCTGTGCAAAGGGACACAGGTGATCTTCAACACACTTAACCAACCCATTTTGTTTTTTTCAAGGGTGGATCTTGCATATTAAACCTCCTTGACTTCTTTGATAATGACCCAAAGATCTGGATGAGGGACAACAGGACATATCGCTATTTTGATTTATCCAAGGCCTTTGTCACTATCTCCCATTCAGGTATCACAGAGAAACTCTCCCATTTGGGGATTGACCCTTACATTATTAGATGGATAGCCAACTGGCTCACTGACAGAAGTCACAATGTCATAGTTAGGGACTGCTCCTCTACCACTAGGTCACTTACCAGTGGAATACGACAAGGATCTGTGCTTGGCCCCCAACTTTTGGAAACTGTTTCTCTGAAGTCCAACCAGCTGTAGATGGCCTGTGGCTTACCAAGTTTCCAGATGAATGTTAGCTGGAGTCACTCATATAGAGTTCCCCAATGATGGTAACATATTACAGAAGGGGCTGACACAGACAAATGATTGGTGGCAAACCCATGGACTGAACCTTAAAGCAAAACATGCCTCAGTGTCCTCTTTGGCACTGAAGTTCCCCTGGTAATTATGATATACATAGCTGTCCTCTAAACACAAACACAGTGCTGTGAGACTTGGGAGCTCATGTTGATAGCAATCTACACTTAAATCACTATGTGTCCGTAGTGGTGAGACATGCAATCTATATTGCACACTTTTCTTAAATAAGGCCATCACATCCAAGACCAGGGAGGTCATAACTCTGCTGTACTCTGCCTTTATAAGACCACTAATTCAGTACAATGCTCCCTTCTGTCTGTACCCTACCAGACACCTGCAGCAACTGGAGAAAACACAGAGGTTGTGACTGAGAGAATCCAGGGCTTCCAAAACATGACAAACATGGAAAGACTGAAAGACCTGTCACTATACCCAGAATCATGCAGGCTGCTGAGAGGTGACTTATGCCTAGCTACAGTGCAGTCTCAGACTCTGTGCTACTGGAAATGGTGGACATCTGCAAATCAAATGGGACAAGAATAACTTGCTCCAGGGATTTCAACCTAGCCTGTGACATAGAACATGCTGGGGAGACAGATATATCTCCCAGTGATTGCTGCTCCTCTGTAATAGGGTCCCACTGCATGTGAAGCAGTGCTTTTCAATGGCCCTATTCAGGTGCAACCATGACAACTGGATGAGTGATTGTAAATTCACCCCTGGTGTGGTATCTATGTCCCTCATGCCCAGGGCCAGTCAGTGCTGATCACAAAATTGCTGTGCTAACAGAGACCATTTAACTATGCTCAATAAGGGTACTTGTGTTTCTACATGGCTAGGCTAGTAACGTCCTATGAACCTATGAAGCTATGAACCTATGTAGGCCTCCCAACATCTTTTCTCCAACAGACCTTGCTGATGTCATCCACGATACGTTGACTTGCAGTCTTACAGAAATCAGACTTATATCATGGTGCTTGCATAAAGTACTGAGTTCAGTAGTCTGTGTACTTAGATAGGTAGGGGTTCTATTCTCACTGCAATTGACTGTGTGGGTGTCTACCCTGATGAGCAGAAGACTGTATCATACAGTTATAACTCCAGTCCCATGGACTGACAGTATTTTGATACTTGCACATGCCTACACATCCATTTCATGCAGACCTCCCAACATCTTCCCTCCAACATGCCCTGCTGATGTCATCCACTATAAGTTGACCTGCAGTCTTGCAGAAATCAGACTTGTGCCATGGCATTTGCAAAAAGTACTTAGTTCTGTAGTCTGTGTGCTTAGATAGTTAGGGGTTCTCTTCTCACTCAGTCAACTGTGTGTGTGTGTGTGTGTGTGTGTGTGTGTGTGTGTGTGTGTGTGTGTGTGTGTGAATGTTCATGCAATTACATGACATTAGAGAGAGCCTTTTACACCTGCATGTGGGACACTGTTATTACCATATTCTCCTCAGCAGACACTGCTGATGCTTTCATCTATATCTGATTCATAGATGTGCACTATTGCCACCAGGGCAGTGTCAGACACTGTAGTATGTTATCATCATAGGTGGACTCAATGATTGCACCTAATATGCAAAAATCAACAAAGCAGTAAGCCAAAGGCCATATACTTTGGCCTGAACTGTCTAGAAATAGATTCCAAACAGTAAAGGGTCAATCACAGATCCCTGGGTTACATCAGTGGTGACAAGTCTACTGGTACAGGTTGATTCACCAACTTTCACAGTATGTGGTCTATCAGTGAGCCAATTTGTAACCCATCTAGAGATGTGAAGTTTAATTCCCAGCTGGGAGACTTTCTCAATAATTCTTGAGTGGGGGATTGTGTTCAAACCCTAGCCCAGTTGAGAAAAGCAAGTATGCACTGTCTTATCTCCATCCAGCCCTATTACACAGACTCAATGGGCTGTGACAACATCACAGATCGCCTATCACATGACTCATCACACGCACCTTCCTGACATGGTTTAATGCGCACTTCAAAACACCCTCCGCATAGACTATGTTGCTGTAGAAGGGTGTTTTCAACATGCATCCATGTAAGTTGGAGGAGGGAAAGCACCCGATGCATGCATGTACAGACACATCCTGACTATCCTCATCTGTGTGGTAGACCAACATGTCATTATGGACCTTTTCTAAATGAACACTAGTGATAGCCTGTCTGTGTACAACAGACCTGTGTGATTTGTTAATGCCACATCATAATTGTTACATGTTAGATGTCCTCAAGGAGATCATCGAGGCATACATGATAACAACACTATTTACCTTCAGAACTTGACAAGCCCAAGGCATTTGACATAAATCCACACTGAGAGAGTCACTCAACATTGTCAGATGTGGCCATATACGCCTATATCACCAAGTGGGTAGATCAGTGCATCACACACATGGCATTTAAATACGCTGACATGGGTGAAGTGACCTATTTTTCCAGTTCATACATCAGGGCTGTGTGCTAAGTCCTTTCCTGTCCATTATTTAAGTAATGGACATCACAGATGACATACACATCCTGTCTCCAAACGACTGCCTGAAGGACTGAAAATTCTGGGCAATCATTGACTCCAGCTGTGATATTAGTATAATACAGACTGTATCAACACATACCAAATATTGCTGCCACATCCATGACAGCACCTGCAATGACAAAAAAAAAAAAAATGGGGGTATTTGTTACTTCAGGAAAACAAACACAGAACCCAAGTATAATGTGGACATCACGCCCTATAATCAGACTAATAGGTATGTGACCTGTGTCCTGGGGTAGATGGTAAGTGGAACATCCACCAGGATGTGATCACAATGCCGATTACTCCAGTGTATGTATGTAACACAAGTACTGAGTATGTGACAGACATCCACATCAGAGGACGTAATGCCTACGTATTTCCCAGCCTTCATCAGAACAATAACTGAGTACAATGCATCCTTCTTTATCTTCCACTGATGTATAACTAAAGTATACCACCTTTGTTACAGTAAGCTGTCACAAAATTATTGGCCATACCTTGGTATTCTTTTTGTGGCATAAACATTACTGTCTGATGGTGCGGAACCCCCACCAAATTGCTACACCATATGCATGTGCGCTACCTGTTCTGGTGATGCACATAGTACATACATAGGTGTTTGACAACATTAATGGCATAGGTAACATTCATGACAGTGTGGATTGTACTATATATATATATATATATATATATATATATATATGTATATATATATATGTATATATATGCCATGCACACCAGTCAGCCAGCATGTATTGATCATAATGTTGCATACAGGTATAGCAGTGTACAACCTAACAATGCCAACAGATGTTATGGTGACAGAAAAGTGTTTGGGGTTGCCCTCACATAGTGTGGATGTATCATAATAGTTGTACAATTGTATGTGTGTGTGTTGAATCATCTCTGATCACTGTAAATCACCTATGTTATGTCAGAGGCATGGGATTACTTGGTATTAATCTGATATTTTCCACGATTGTGGTTGCTTCATTTAATGTTGTCCATGAACCTTTACCTGTACCCCACTTGCTGGAGACCTCTGCTAAGATTATACTTATATTCAGGCAAAATATTCTAGATAGCTTCACAGTATGTACCCTACTCAATTGTATGTCACATCCCCGATAAATGTCCTCTGCATTATTCATGTAAGGATGCTTATCTCACACAGATATCCTCCCCATTGTTATGTCACCTTTGTGACAGTCACATAATACACATTTTCACTGTACAGTCCATACTGTACTAGACTATGTGATTGGTGTTGCTGCTACAGCCATCTTCCATTGACATGCAATCATCTGCTGTACATTAGGTTTTTTCCCCTGTCCTCTTTCCATTTCTGCAATTCATCTGTCTGTCCCTATTCAATACTCACACTTCTTCTGAGTGTTTATTTTACATGGTAGTCCATGTACCCTTGCAGATCATTTACACAACTTCAGTACAGAATGCCAGGAATGGGGTTTCACAATAATCTGCACTGTATATACACTGGCATGTACTGTGTTTGGACTCTATACTTAACAATCATACCTTTCAAATGCCCAGATGTTCACAGAATGTCCAGATGTATTCCTTATCAAATTTGTGGTTTTCTGTCATATCACTGGGATAATCTCAGGACTGATATGGATCATTAATTAAATACATTTGAGTTTCAGATATCAAATCCTTCAGAACATGTATCTTAACACAAAACCTTGGCTATTATAGCACATTTTTATAGAGCAAATATGTCAAATATGTCCCTATTTCTGAGTCATTGTTCCCCCATTATATTGGTGTTTGTCCAGATGTCTTGCACTAAGAGATTGTGCACTATCTGTGAAGCCCTTGGTAATCATTGTGCATTCCACACAAAACTGCAAACCTTCAGTTCTCTGATGGAAACAGGAGTGCTATCTATGTTCACTTACATGGTTTCCTGGTTGGCAACACTGTTGCCAGCAATGAAACCTCACTTCTTACTTTTAAACATGCACAGCATAAATATGCAATGAGTGCTGCTACTCACCTAGCATTACCACTCACACATGTAAACTCCATGTACGCTTCATGCAAAGCCTACACTGAGGTTATAGAATCCGAAGTATGAAGGGCAACAGATCTCTCACAAGTATGAACAAAGAGGAAATAAATGGGAGTAATTATTTAAGATATGAGAACATGTGTCCCACTTATATTAAAAACAATGTTATGATGGGTGAATCACTTAACCAGGTGTTCCTGCTTTATCTCAGAGGGAAATATAATTGAAGCTAAAGCTAGAGAATTGCATCCACTAAATATGAACCAAGGCATACTGCGGTTAGTTGGTGAAGATAGGTTTTTATAGGTTGCCATTGAAAAGAATTTGCCACACAAACACAGACATAAATTCCAAAGAAAGACTGCAATATGTTTACATTTCTTTGCAAATAAAAAAGTTGTTAAAAAAAACAAAAAAAAAAACAAAAAAAAAACAACAAAAAAAAAAAACTGAGGTATAGTTTTAGGCCATGAGCAGTGAGACAATATTTCTCAATGCAAGAACAAAACATTTGAATAGCTATGGTGAGAACACTGACAAGCTGAAGTCATGTATATTCATGTAGCCAAGTGGATAGAGTTACGGATATTCATGTAGCCAAGTGGATAGAGTTACGGATATTCACAGAGCCAAGTGCATAGAGTTACATCCTTATGTGCAGTAGGTGTGGGGTTTGAATACAGGAAAAGAAAATTAAGCGATTTTTTTTTTAAGATCTGTGTGGCATAACTGGTTAGTGCAGTAGACTGTTGTTAACAAGGGCCAGGGTTCAAAACATGGCAGGACTGATTGTTTGAAAGTGTTTGTGTGCCTCCTGTTTGCTTTGAATATTGCTGATCTGTGGCTGCATTTTATTTTGATTTGAAGCGCTTCATTTAAGATTTGATCAGTTTTATTTTTATCTTATTCTAGAATCACATTTGCTTTGTTTTAAGATTTCTGTCCTGTTGGAGTTTCAAGAGTTCTTGGCTAGGGTCAGTTTAAGAAAAGTTACCAAAGAATTCCTTTGCAATCTGTGAAAAGCTTCAGTTAATTGGTGGGAGGAGCACAGAAACAGCATTGCTCTTATATTTAGAAATATCTGTATTTAGCTAAAGTGTTTGTGTGCCTCCTGTTTGTTCTGAATATTCTTGATCTGTGGCTGCCAAATTTGGTATCTTTTGAGTTGCCCGCCCCTACTGTAAATCTCATTTTGGACACTCCTCTCAGTCCCATCACATCAGCTCATTCTACTGGGTAGAGAGAGATCCTTTGGGATGGCCCACCCACTTAGATTTTCAACCTTGAATTATCGTATTTCCTCCTTTCCCACTTAACCTAAAGAAATAAAAAAGCACTGTATTCATCTGCTTTTAATGTATTTGTGTTTCTTCCTACTTTATTATTTTATTTTGCTTTTGCTGCTTGTTCTTAAAAGTGTTCAATTGCATTTATCCTGCTGCAATTATTACTGCTTGTTAGTAGCCTGATTAAATTGTAACTGTTATTCTAAGCCTCTTACTTTTGGATTAAGCACTTGGGCTTCAGGCCAGTTGTTTTAGATTAGGAAGGTTTGTGGTCTACACTCTTCTGGGAGGAGAGCTAGCTTACATCCTTCTAAGTTGGGAATTGCTGGATGAAGGCTTAGTGTGTCTGTTATTCTAAAAGTGTTTTCATTCTGTTTTAAGCACTTGGGCTTCAGGCCAGTTATTTTACATAAAGAAAGTTTGTGGTCTATACCCTTGTGGGATGAGAGGATAGATTCTGCCCTTCTGAGCTGGGAATTGCTGGTTGAAGGCTTATTGTGCCTGCTTATTTGAACTGTTTCTTTCTGAAATTGGTGCACCTTGTTTGCTGTAGCATAGCCTATATTCAGACTTGCTGAATCTCTCTCTGTTTGTATAACTTGAGAATTAATCCAGGCCATCTTTTTTTGGAGAGGGTTCCTCTGCACCCTAGTGACAGGAGTGTGCGGATAGAGCTCATCTGATTGAAGGTTGCTGGAACAGGGCTCAGTTTTGAGCCTTTTTATTGGTTAATTTGTTTAAATAAGTTTGCTCTTGTTTGCTACTGTTATATTTAAGTGTGTTTCTGTTCTCCTATGCTAAACTGGCCAAAACAGAGTTTAACTATATTTAGCATAGTCTGGTTACAGGTTGTGCTATATCCAGATCTGTTTGTGTGATTCCTGTGTTTTTGCTATACCATCTTGTGTTAGCCAGGGCCTGCCTGCACTTAGTAGGAGTAACTGAACTGACTGGAACTGGTCTGGCATAAAGTGTTTAGCTAAGAGCTCAGGGACAAGGATTGATTGGTCAATTCCATTGTTTCTATTTTACTTTTGTTTTTTTGTGGTATTTAAACCCCACATTTGCATGACTTTGAGCTTGTTGCATGTTGCACACTGATGTTATGCTGTTTTAACCTTTTGCAAGGTGTCTCAGCTGCATTTTTTTCCTTTATCAGCACTCCTGTGTAAGTGAGGCCCTCACCTACAGCTACTGTATTGATTGTATCTAGTCCTACTCACACTTTTAGGTACTCTCCTCAGATAGTACCCACTCTACTATCCAAAAGAAGTTGTCAGGCTCCAGATGAACAACAGCAAATATATTGTAGAACAGTAAAACAAACATATATTCCCAGTTAGTGCTTTCGTCTCACTTCTATTAACTCTGAGACTTCTTCAGACTGATTATTTTTGGGCACACCCAGCTATCCTTGACCTCTCATCCACAGATTCTGACAACCATGGACGGACAATTTCTTATGGTTTCTCCTGCTAGTCTGGTTGATATGGGCATCCTGAGACAGTGTAGCAACTGTCTTAAGTACACAGACAACCTCTACTAGTACCACCTAGGAACACAATATGTGAGAGATGCAATTACATTACGAACCTAGAATCCTTGCTGTCTCACTCACAAGCCAGTACATCTGACACTAAGAAGTTCGTCTGTGGAAACACAACAAACGCCACACCTCTCTCAACACCCACACCTGTACAACACACTCTTACATGTGCAAAGGTTCTCAACAAAAACATACCTAAACAAAAGAAACCTCTAAAGCAAAAATGCACACACACATCACAACCCACAGCACCAAGCACCACACATAGAAAACATGCCTGTGTCTCACAGCCTCTAAGGCCCAGCCACAAACCCAACATACTAATCATAGGAGACTCTATCATGAGACACACAGATGTGCCTCTCACTAGGCTAGACAAGGAGAAAGTCACAGTAAGTTGCTTGTCTGGTGCTAGAATCCACCATATCATGAATGCACTCAAGTCTCTTAACAACAGGTAACGTTATGACTCTGTCATAGTCCATGTTGTTGTGAATGACTTGAGAAGTACCTCTCTAGACTATACAAAAAGAGACATGATTGAGGTCACTGAATATGCATCCCAGGCAGATATGTCCCTAGCCTTAAGAAGCATCCTACCATCACCTAGAGTGATGCAATAATACAAACAGAAAATGATTGACTTTAACAATTGGCTTAGTTTCTGGTGTCATTTCAGGGGGATCCAGTACCTGACAACCTTGGAGGACATGACTGACAAACCACAATGTTTTGCCAGAGATGGTCTTAATCTGTCTCCCCTGGGCTTCAGGCATCTGGCAAAGGATCTTGCCTCCCCCATAGTGGCAAAGCCATGAGCACAAAATTACCAATATGAAAAATTCTTCTAAATGAAATTTAAAGGTCATGCTACTAAATGCTAGGAGGCTTAGCATGAAATTGCACTCATTGCAAGCGTTCCTCACCTTGGAAGATGCTGACATTTGTGTAGTCACTGAAACCTGGTTCAAAGCTGGGGAAGCACCCTAGCCTTACCAGGTTACTCATCCTACCATACTTTCAGACCCCACATGGAGGGCTACAAAGCCAAAGGAGATGGAGTTTCAATATTTATCTCCAGGCTGGTCAAATGGTATGCCACACAGGAGACACTCTAAGTGCAGTTAACTGTTGATAAAACATCTATTTAAATCATAGCTAGCTACAGACCCCCAACCATGACTCCGGATACCCATTCCTCCTTTCTGGGCTTACTTGAATCCATCAAGATTCAACCCTCTACCCTGATCCTGGGTGACTTTAACTACCCAACCATAGAGTGAAAGACCTATTCTAGCCCAAACATGAATGCCCAGAGATTCCTTAACTTTGTCAATGCCAGTCCATTGGATCAGCTGGTTGATACCCCCGCAAGAGGTGAAAATATCCTGGGCCTGGTATTAACCAACATGAGTAGCCACTGTAACACCCCTACAGTGTTATCCTCCTTGGTAAGATCCGACCATAAAGCAATCACTTTCAAAGTCACCATCTCCCCTGACCCCCCCCCCCCTTGTCAGGTTCAAACAAAAAAAAACTTTTGCAAAGCTGACTACAATCTCCAGAGAGCAGGTATAAGCAGCTTTACAGCCACTACCCCTTCAGTTGGAGCTAGCACTAATGTCCAAGCCTACAACAAAAAACTATATGAGCACCTACATAGCTGTATGGACTCAGCAATACCTGACAGGACCAAAATCATCTTCCTGAAGGAAGAGTAAACCTGTCTGGTGGACACCAGCATAAAAGAAACTCTATAATAAAAGGGAAAATTGTTGCCCAGGACCAAGAAGGAGCAGGTGCCGAGTTGGAAGCAATGTCTCCATTGTCTGAACAAGCAAATAAGGTCACTGGTGAAATCCTCTAAGACTAACTTTGAGTCCAAATTCGCCACATCCACTAAGGACAATCACAAAGCCTTCTTCACATATGTCCACAATCTCAAGCTAACACCCAAATCTGCTCTGAACTGGTGGTCAAGAACACCACATGCACAAATGTCGTAGATATAGCCAACCTGCTGGCAGACAGGTTCAGTGAAAACTTCACCCCCCTGTCCCCCCATCAGTAAACCAGGACATCCCCAGCACCTGCCCCCCACTCCCCTTTTTACCAGGGAGCAGGTATTTAATGCCCTCTTAAAGGCAAAAAATACAGTCTCCATGGGACCCAGCAACATCCCTGGCTGCATCCTACATGAACTCAGGCATGAGCTCTCTGCTCCATTAGGCACCCTATTCAACCAAAACCTGAGCACTGGTTTCATCCCAGCCAAATGGAGAACAGCAACTGTCATTCTGCTACACAAAGCTGATATGTCCACCGACCCTAGCAATTATAGGCCCATCAGCCTAACTAGCCTGATCTGCAAGGCCTTGGAACGCATTATCATAGACCTTATAAACAAGGACATTGGTAACCTCCAAACGTTTATAGCCACATAGTTTGGTTTTGTTAAAGGGATATCATACCTATTAAAGTTGGTCAAACTTTTTCGAAGCAGTCACCAAAGCCATTGATGAAGGGAAGATGGTGCACACTGCCTACCTTGATGTAGCCAAAGCCCTTGACACTATTCCTCACTCGGGCATAATAGATAAACTCTCCCAGCTAGGCATCAACCCATATGTTGCCAGATGGGTAGCTAACTGGCTCTCTGATAGAACCCACTCAGTCAAAATAGGGGAAGCTACGTCTAGTAGTAGACCTGTAATGAGCAGTGTACATCAACGATCGGTTTAGGGGCATCTGCTGTTTGGGATATACTTTTCTGTGGTGCAAGCCAAAGCCAGTGGTCTATGGCTGGCCAAGTTAGCAGATGACTGCAAGCTGGGTGCTGTCTTAAATTCCCCTGGTGATGTGAACATCCTTCAAGAGGGTCTTACCCAAACTAATGATTGGTGCCAGGAGCATGGCCTCAAACTGAATTTCAAAAAATGCATTATTATCTCCTTTGGGGAAAATGGCATCCCCACTAATTATCACATTAATAACAATGTACTAATTATCACATTAATAACAATGTACTAATTATCACATTAATAACAATGTACTAAGCACGCAAGCAGTCGTGAGGGACTTGGGCACCCAGGGTCATAGCAACCTGACCTTTGACCATCATGTTGCCTCTGTTGTACGGAAGGCTTTATACATGGCCCACCTCATAAATAAGGGTATTTCATCCAGGAACAAGGAGGTCATAACTTCGCTGTACTCCTTCCTTATCAGACTCATTATCAAGTACAATGCCCCCTTTGGCATGTACCTTGCCAAGCACATGCAGCAGCTGGAGAGACCACAGAGGTTCCTGACAATAAAAAATCAGGGTCTCAAACACCAGTCCTATACAGATAGGCTAAAAGCCCTCTCCCTCTACTCAGTCTCATACCAACTGCTCAGAGGTGACCTGTGTCTGGCATACATGGCCATCTCAGATCCAGCCTTGATGTAGTTGCTGCATATCCATTAGCCAAAATCCACTCAAACAACCCACACACAAGGCCTAAATCTGGTCTGTGACATTAATAGAACTTGTTGGTGGGATAGATCTGTGCCTCAGAGACTCCCCTGTCTGTGGAATAGATTCCTTCTCCATGTTAAGCAGATTCCTGTCTACCCCTCTTTAAGAAGAACTTGGATGACTAGATAGGAAACAAAAAATACACCCTGGGATCTCACTTGTGTCCCTGCTGGACAGAAGAAACAGGTGCTGACTTTGTGGGAACATGGGATAATTCTGGCTAGGCTTATAAGGGCGTCCAGGCCAGTAGCTTACGATCATCCTATGAACCTATGAACCTATGTTGCAGCAATAAGACTTATGAAGACTGCACACAATGAAGGTTTGCCTCTCATAGTCCTTAGATAATTACTCCACACTATAATAGAGCTTTAGGATCCAGAGACAGGTATATCTGTTCTAATTCTTTTGTAGTTTATCTTGCTCAATATACAGCTTGTTCATTTTTTATATAAGTAAGACTGCAAGAATGTTGAGAACTTGTATGATGCACCCAGTCACTGAGAAGGAAAGAAAAGGATGCTTTGGATAAAAATAGTGGTTTTCTGGAACTTTAAGAAGTCTCTTTTCAATATTTTGAAATGGTTAACATCTCATGGTAACAGTGGGGACTTGGATTCAATATTTGAGGTAGCCAAGGTTAGGTGGTGACTTTTATTCAGAGTTTCAATGTCTGATTTCAGTATTAATGGGTCAAGTCCCCAGGATGCCAATGTAGCTACTCTTTTACAATCTACTAACTTGAAACTAATCACTGCACAGTCTGACCATATAGTCAGGAGAATTTCAATTTGCTCTGTATTCACAAAATAGGATCTTGAAAACAAGAATCAAGTCAATCTAACTATCCATGCCACTGCTGGTGTCTAAGTATGCACACTTTTTACCTTGGGATGTATTATCCTCCATCTTAAAGTCCTCCACAATCATTTTAAGCAGGGGGTAGTTTTTTATTTCTGTCCTTCTTCCCTGGTATACTATCTAAGGTGGAGTCTACTGTGTTGAAATCCCTTCTATGATGATGCCATTTAATTTGTTATGTTTTCATTTATTGGCTTATAAAATTTGACACTAAGGGGCTAGTCCATAGCATAAGTTTTGGCTTGCTCTTCTAATCAAAACTATTGCCCACTTATCAGATCATTCTGTCGCCTCCATTAATTTTGATCAGATCAAGGAGTTATATATGAAGGTTATTGCTCCGACTTAGCAAATCCAACCACTAAGCTGTACACATTCGCTTTCGTATTCCCAAAAAGTTTTATAAATCTTATGCAAATATGGAAAAATACCGTTCTAAATTAATAGGATATTGTTATGTAAACACTTCAAGCAGTGAATTGTATATGCACACACACACACACACACACACATATATATATATATATATATATATATAAATATATATATAGATATATATATGCGCACGTATTTACATATAAAAACACTTTAACATATTGTACAATAGTTCAGCTTGTGTACATCACAAATGAAGTTACTAAGACCTGTTGCATATTCACAGGGAAACATTCTCCAAAACAGTTAACACATAAAATCCTATTCATTTTATAACATCAGTAGCACTGAACCTTTAGCCTTGACCCATCCTTGATGATTATATACTTTATAACTATAAACAGTTACATATGTGCTTTCTGTACTGCCAACAACCATCAGTACGGTGGACCTTGTTCATTCTATTGATTGCATTAAAAAAAAAAAATATATATATATATATATATATATATATATATATATATATATATATATATGCATATAAAGAGCTTGATAAAAGTCTATGAGCTGCTCCTCTATGTTCCACCCCCCCCCCCCTGCGCATGCATTATAAACCAGCATACCACTTTTGCAGTGTTTATGAGCTTGGCAGTAGAATTAAATAAATTTGCTCACTAACTCTAACTTTGGTAGACCTACTCCTAGATGTTTTTATGGATTCTTTCTCAACAATCTCTATCTCTAGCCCTGAAAATGTGTATACACTTCATAATCCTCCTCATCTGATCTGGGAAACACAGGTAATGACCCGAAACAATTGGACAATTCCACACTACCTGTTTGCATACCTTCCTGATGACCACCATCAGTTTTAACTGCCAGAACTTCCCCCATGCAAATATTTTTATAACTTTCATTTCTGAAAATATATCAGTACAGCACCCACATTTATATTTCTTAGGGAACAGAATTTCTGCATGTTCTGCCAAACACTCCCCAAGCCTGGACCACCTGCCATAAGTTTGATAAATCCCTGCCTTCAGTGGAGATGGTATCACTGGCCTTTCTCTCTTTTTTGAATACTTCTCTGAATAGTCCGTTATATTTTCTAAGCTCCCAGCAACCTCAGAGAGTAACTTTTTCTTCTGGTCAGGCTCGGCTCCTGTGCACTTTTTTCACTTTATCTGTAGCGGTTAAAGTATTAACCTGATTTACATTAGCTAAATATACGCATGATGGGAATCACAACTGCTCAGCAAACCCTCTTTGTTTAAAAAACTTTAATAAGAGGCTAAGACATTTCTCTTCAAAAATAAAGTAGTGCTGTAACCTGGTACCAAATATACTACATGTTCCTGTTCCCACATTTTTAAATCATTTCCTAACATTCTGAATTTTGCCATAATAATTTTATCTGCATTATTAAGGCAATTGAACTGTCTTGCATACCTGGCAATATATATTCTGGGAGTAATTCTATGAACATGCATTACCACAGGAACAGTCTCTAGTGTATTTTTCAATTCTGCTGTAATAAAGACCCTGAGATTATTTCCCTCCATATGGTCAGGTAGACCCAAACTTCTCATATTGCTGTGCCTTGCTTTGTTTCCATGTCATCTAACCAGGTATTAAGTTCACTTACAGTTTGCTGCAGTTGGTGAGAGTTGGTTCATACTTCTGCAGCACGTTTATTATCTGAAATCTCCTGTTGTACTGCAGGCTGTGCATGTCCCCAATGCACTTTGAATTATTGAATCAATGAAATACTGATAGGTACTCATCAATAATTCATTTATTCTGAGTTGGCCATGGTAGACCTAATGATGTTTCACTGTCTAAATTTATAAAAAAAACAATACTTTTGTATTAATAGCTTTGATACTACTTATGTACATATACGTTTGACAATTGTTCTGCATGTCAAATGGATAAAAATGTCACATCAGCTAGATTTACTGTCTTTATCCTTGGTTGAGGCAAACATTTCTCACAAACCTTGGTAATATTATAGTCTAGTTCTCCTTTTTTGAAAGGTGTGTGTGTGTGTGTGTGTGTGTGTGTGTGTGTGTGTGTGTGTGTGTGTGTGTGTCCTCATAATGTTTCAGTGGAAACATTATGACATCCAGCAATTTTTGTATTAATAAATGTCCCAGTTCTGATCACCGAAGAGTACTACATGCTATCTTGCTTTTTCCTGTATGTTCTCCTGGAAATTATTGCTGTGTGTTAATGAGAAACTGCTATAGTAGGAAATGTGTGACTGTTGAACTATATTGTATTTTTAACTTTCTCCCAGTGCGCATTCTGTTATATTACAAAATGTGTGACTCTTTATTATATGTAATATGAAGCTTTTCTCCCCGGGCCTCCACTGAAAATGGACATGTGTCCAGTCGGACTTTCCCAGTAGACAAATGTAAAATACAATAAAATAAATAAATAAATACTCTTAACCATACTTGCAGTAACAATGCTTATTGGACCTATGGTTACACACACACACACACACACACACACACACACACACACACACACACACACACACACACACACACACACACACACACCTTCCAAAAAAGGAGAACTAGACTATAATATTACCAAGGTGTGTGAGAAATGTTTGCCTCAACCAAGGATAAAGACAGTAAATCTAGCTGATGTGACCTTTTTATCCATTTGCCATGCAGAACAATTGTCAAAAGTATATGTACATAAAATGAAAGTGTCATGGAAATATTTTCAGTGGAAACATTATGACATCCAGCAATTTTTGTATTAATAAATGTCCCAGTTCTGGTCACTGAAGAGTCATAGCATAACCTTGTGATTATATTGCTATACTATATAAAACACACATTTGGGAAATGCTGCCAAAATACTGCAGGGTTACTATATAGTGAGGTGCATCCATGAAGCTGCATTTTCTTGTTTTATATAAGTGGATGTGACTTGAGAGTAATGAGATAAATGCAAAATATGCATATGGGATGTGGTAAACTGTACTATGATTTATCTATGTGAAATGATGAATGTAACAACTGTTCAGTGAGATAATGACCCACTTTAAGGAACAAGAAGGTGTTATAACATTATTATACAAGGTTGCAATTAGACTGATATCTGCATCCTAGCATGATCTAAGGTACAGAAGATTAAAATCCCCTGCCTAACAGTTCTACCACGATGGCCATAACACGTGAGACATGCTTTGATCTTTGTCCAGTTAGCTTTACTATCTTATTTCAACTGGTCATGTCAGAGGGATAAAATATGGGCACGAGAATGGATTTTTATTTTACCCCATAACACTGACCTAATGGAAATGTTAGGACAATAGTTTGGGCATTTGTACTGAAGCACCCCAGTCACTTGAGACATATGTTATAAAACAGATGTTTGGAAATTATATCATATATTAAAAAGACATTTGTTTTGAATCAATGTATTATTCTTTTTGGGTGGTCTGGTTTTTGAATTCAGTTTACTCTTCCCATTAAAATAGTCTGTGTTTTTAATATTAGGTATGTCTACTGAAAGGCACAATACCAAAGGTAATCATATTAAGAAAGTGAAAGGTTGCACCAGGTATGTCTGTCTGTACCTCACAATACCAAAGGTAATAATATTAAGAAAGTGAAGGTTTACACCAGGTATGTTTGTCTGTACCTCACAATACCAAAGGTAATCATATTAAGAAAGTGAAAGGTTGTACCAGGTATGTCTGTCTGTACCTCACAATACCAAAGGTAATCATATTAAGAAAGTGAAAGATTATACCAGGTATGTCTGGCTGTACCTCCCAGTACCAAAGGTAATCATATTAAGAAAGTGAAAGGTTGCACCAGGTATGTCTGTCTGTACCTCACAATACCAAAGGTAATCATATTAAGAAAGTGAAAGGTTGTACCAGGTATGTCTGTCTGTACCTCACAATACCAAAGGTAATAATATTAAGAAAGTGAACGTTTACACCAGGTATGTCTGGCTGTACCTCCCAATACAAAAGGTAATCATATTAAGAAAGTGAAAGGTTACACCAGGTATGTCTGGCTGTACCTCCCAATACCAAAGGTAATCATATTAAGAAAGTGAAAGGTTGTACCAGGTATGTCTGTCTGTACCTCACAATACCAAAGGTAATAATATTAAGAAAGTGAAAGTTTACACCAGGTATGTCTGGCTGTACCTCACAATACCAAAGGTAATAATATTAAGAAAGTGAAAGGTTACACCAGGTATGTCTGGCTGTACCTCCCAATACCAAAGGTAATAATATTAAGAAAGTGAAAGGTTACACCAGGTATGTCTGGCTGTACCTCCCAATACCAAAGGTAATCATATTAAGAAAGTGAAAGGTTGTACCAGGTATGTCTGTCTGTACCTCACAATACCAAAGGTAATAATATTAAGAAAGTGAAAGTTTACACCAGGTATGTCTGGCTGTACCTCCCAATACAAAAGGTAATCATATTAAGAAAGTGAAAGGTTACACCAGGTATGTCTGGCTGTACCTCCCAATACCAAAGGTAATCATATTAAGAAAGTGAAAGGTTGTACCAGGTATGTCTGTCTGTACCTCACAATACCAAAGGTAATAATATTAAGAAAGTGAAAGTTTACACCAGGTATGTCTGGCTGTACCTCACAATACCAAAGGTAATAATATTAAGAAAGTGAAAGGTTACACCAGGTATGTCTGGCTGTACCTCCCAATACAAAAGGTAATCATATTAAGAAAGTGAAAGGTTACACCAGGTATGTCTGGCTGTACCTCCCAATACCAAAGGTAATCATATTAAGAAAGTGAAAGGTTGTACCAGGTATGTCTGTCTGTACCTCACAATACCAAAGGTAATAATATTAAGAAAGTGAAAGTTTACACCAGGTATGTCTGGCTGTACCTCCCAATACAAAAGGTAATCATATTAAGAAAGTGAAAGGTTACACCAGGTATGTCTGGCTGCACATCCTAATACCAAAGGTAATCACATTAAGAAAGTGAAACTTTACACCAGGTATGTCTGGCTGTACCTCCCAATACCAAAGGTAATCATATTAAGAAAGTGAAAGGTTGTACCAGGTATGTCTGTCTGTACCTCACAATACCAAAGGTAATAATATTAAGAAAGTGAAAGTTTACACCAGGTATGTCTGGCTGTACCTCCCAATACCAAAGGTAATCATATTAAGAAAGTGAAAGGTTACACCAGGTATGTCTGGCTGTACCTCCCAATACCAAACATAATCATATTAAGAAAGTGAAAGGTTGTACCAGGTATGGCTGTGGCTGGCTGTACCTCCCAATACCAAAAGTTATCATATTAAGAAAGTGAACGGTTACACCATATTAATCACTTATAATTGTAAATATTGAAAGTAACTTTAAACATACTATATAAAATGTACACTAGTGCAAAGCAATAGACAGAAATGCATATGAGGTGTGTTGTGTACAGAAAATAGTTCATATGCATACTCAGATAGTAACTAAAACTCCAATTTGAAGAGTAACAAGAAAAAATAATTCAGTCAGATTGCAGCACAAGTGCTGACAGAGAATGCACTTAACCTGCATCATCAAAACACCTGAAGTTTTTATCTGGATGTTGACTTAGCTGCTTGAGAAATGGGCTATGGAAGTAGGATTGATGCTTTGGGCAGTGTCAGGGAGGGAATTCCATAAGGAAAGCAACATTTTGCAGAAGGCTTTTTGGTAGTGATTAAGGTGAAGGTGAGTCTTTGAAGCTGTCTTACACCATAAGAATAATGTCTACCAAATATAAATTGTTTTAATGACATAGAGTAATGAGCGTTGATAACTTTAAAGACAGAGGGAATCAAACTGGGGGCTATAGGATGATGTTTGTTAACATCTCATAGCCTTTACCCTCTATGGCAAACTGCCAGACATTACTTATTAATAAGTAAATAATATCTCCACTGGCACATAGAAGATCATAAGCGCTATGGGATGTTATGTGATGCAATCAAGCTTCATCTAATAGTTTTGGGTTTGATCTCCCTGCTTTTTAATGGCATACTGTCAGCCTCCCTATCAAAAGGAGCTAAACCTCAACTACCCACTACAGTGCCTTAAAGGCGGCCTGTCCGCCCGTTTCCTTTCTTGCCCAGCTGTCACCCTACTGACAATCGACTAGAATTACTAACAAAATCCTTAATCAACAGTAGTGTGGGCATTAAAAAAATCAAGCCCCAATGCACACCGTCTTTAAGATACAAACCTTATTCCTATCACTGAAATCCCAATGTTCAAGAACCATAATGCCCACAGACATCACAGCTCTCAACACCCTTACTGCCCTAACCACCGACACCGTAAAACCTGCCTTACAGTAAAACCTCGGTATAATTGCAAACCAAGCAACTACCACCCAGGAAACCTTTGACTCAACAAGTACGTAATTATCCATGATAATATGCCCTCTCCAATGCACAATAATGATATCGAACCCAGAATCTTTCAAAGACTACTTATCCTTATAATCCAACAAATGATACCAAAGCATCCCCTATGCCTTTCCAGCAGAACTCCCATTGATTAAGGCCAAGCCCAAGAAAATGACCAGCATGTCTCATTACAGCTTTTTTCCCCACCTAAAATGTAAGAAATCCCTATGATATGTAAGCATCATTGCCCTAAAAGAAGATAAACAAAATGTCAAACAAATGATACATCAGAACCCATCCCAGGATTAAGTTATCTTATTTAAGTTCTGAAAGCATCAGATAATCATCTCCCTCTGTCATAAGGATATCAGTTAACCAGTAACCACTTGAAATGTTGGGCCTGCTACAGTGAGTCCTGAAACATGGAGACTGAATGGCTGAAATTCTGGACTTATAGATACTAAGTCTGAGATGACATTTTAGGAGGTGTGGTGGGCTCCACCCCCCAGCAAATAGAAGTTTAAAGAAGAAGACTGATTTCCAAGATTTGTTCTTCTTCAGAATTTCAGTCTTTTTTTCTGGGTGTTGGCACTTGCTTTTTTAAGTGCCACATTTCAATAGGGAGCCCAATTAACCTACCTCCATATGACCGATCTGAAGTTCTTCCAATCTGAAAGGAACATAATGAATATCTATCATCAACAATCCCTTATCTCCTTTTTCCATACTAATTCAAAATGCCTCACTGAAACTGAAACTCCAGACACCTGACAAAAAATGAACAAGTTTAGTTTTCCTCCAGCCATGTTGTACCATGTGCTATACCAGTAAACTAGACACAGCAAATTCTAATTGCAGCTCAACAAAAGTACCTGCTGAACTCAATCTGTTGGTTTGTTTTTGAGTGCAGCAGCCAAATTAAAGCTGTATCGTACAAGTACACATCAGCCTATATCAGCTAACCTACCAACTCATTCACTCTAAATATTTCTGCATAAAGAAAAAGTGCCAGCATTGGCCATGATGTGTAGTCCTCCACCAAATCAGCCAACCAGTATAAATCTTTCATTGATAACTTTAAGAGCTGTCTGTCTATTAGCTACCACTTATCCAAAGCCAACCCGCTCAACTTCTCCCAGCACTTAACCATCCTCAAAACCAACTAATACTTTGTCCAGGGAATCTTACATGAAAGCTTGGCAGACTTGCCCAAATCCTCTAAGTGCACCCTACCTATACTCAATGCCTCCTCTGAATGGCATTTATGTACCAAATACCTTGCAAGCAGCCTCAGTGGCCAGTACCTATCATGGACTGGCAGCTGCCCAAACACTTCAAAGTTGCACTTTAAGCTTTCTGCATAGACAAAACCCATAACTGCTGTACCAGTTAACTCAATAAATGTGCTAATTCCATAAATGTCTTCTGGAATCATCTCTGCTTGAGATTATACCTCTGGCATGATAGTCAGAAACCTGCAAAACTGAAACCAACATAAACTGTCAGCCATTACATTAAGTTTAGAAGGGATGCGCTCAGCAGACAATGACAAATTAATAGATACAAGTGAAAAGCAAATTCTTTTAGCAACATCTGAAGTGCCTCTGGCCTAGCCATCCTCTTAGACAACACTTGCACCACTGCCTCATTATCAGTCTAAACAGGGAATAACTCAAAACATGTAACATATTTTTTAATCCTCCCTGACCAATCTTCAGGCCAAATGGCCACAAATCACTTCCCTTAAAATCATTCCCCCATTCCAAAACAACCAGCATTTGTTCAGAACTGTAAGCCATTTAACAAGACCCACGCATCCTGCCACATCCACACCCCATTAAAGAGTTCCAAAAACATCTTCCACATGCCAAAGTCCTTCTTAAGCATTTTATTGCTTCTTACTCCATGATTTTTCTTGCTGGTGCCTTTCAGTAAATTAGCTGCTGACCTGGTAAGGGCCCTACCCTGCCCTATGGTCCTGCATGCAAAGTTCAGCAAACTCAAAAGCTCACGTGTCTTTAACCATGGCTTTTGATATGGATGGCTCTTCCTCAATTTTCCCACTGAACCATTATATCCTATCCTGTAGTAATCAAAACAAACCTTCTTCTGTATCTACCACTAATCTCAAGAAGGCAATTACCTTGGATAGGTCCTCATGCTTATCCATAGCCAAAGGTTTACCAAGATACCCACACAGATGCAGGAAGCTACCCAAAACCACAGACACCCCTTGTTCCCCTTACCCCATCAAAAGAAAATTATCTAAGTAGTGAACTGCCTTCCCACTGAGGTTTTCCTGCTCCCAAATTCCAAGAATAGGTCATAGGTTCATAGGTAATTACTAAGGTACTGATCTGTGAGGATCTTAAGAATCCTAGCTTTATATTCGCATAGTAGTTTTTTTCTCTTAGAATTTGTGTAGGAATAACCCAAAGGTGGGCAGAACTAGGATATGTCAGGACATTTAGTTGTAGCCGCTGTCCATGAGAGACATGGTGCTATACCAGAGGTGATTTTGCAGTTTTCCATCCAGTCATTCAGACTGCATTTAAACAGAGTAAGAGAAGTAATTTGCTTTAAGTGGCAGGGAAGATGGTTCAATAGATGAGATATTCTATGTGATACATACCAATCCCTCCAACACGTTCTTGTTTACATTGCAAAAGATACTGAGATCCCTTATACAGGTGCTCATGCAACTGATGGACTGCACGTGTGTAATAGGTCTGGCTGGATATGATTTGCTGAGGCTGTATACCCATGGTAGTGCTAAACCCTTAGTAGCCTGTATGATACCAAGTAAAGGGACAAGACTTTGATATGGTGTGTATAGTTTCTGCGATTTAGGACCTTGATTTTTTTTGTGAGAAAACATTGAGGTCACTCAAGTTGAGACAAGTGTTTAGTCAGGTACATACCAAATGGGACATTATATTCAATGATTTGCCTGATGAAAGCCAAGTAGAACAAAATTATTATATTCCTGGACCTGGACACCATGCCTTGAAATATTAGCTGTGTGATAAAAAAGGATTTCATATATCTATATCAATATATATGGGTTCCCCTCACAAGGTCGACATTTCATAAAGTCAAAGACTATATGGCTGAGACCATATGATCAACTTTCGAAATGTTGACCATTCAGAATGGGCATCTCCGTACAGTGCGGAATGGAAAGATTTCCATCTTCTGCACTGTAGTGCGATCTCAGAGTTGGTATATTTAAGTTCTGGGGAGTGTGGGGGGCAGAGCAATGTGAAGGTAAGTGATTGTTGTGTTTTTTGTTTTTTTTTACATGAACGACATTTCGAAAGTCAGTCATATGGTCTCGGCCATATGGTCTTCGACTTTATGAAATATCAACCATGTAAAGTAGACCCATATATATATATATATATATATATATATATATATATATATAATATATATATATATATATATATATAGAGAGAGAGAGAGAGAGAGGGAGAGAGATGATTGTCAGTGTTGAAGTGACACCCTGACCCCATGTGTATTGTAAAAATAGGAAAAAGGGGTTGTGGATGGATGGAGGCATGGATATACATATGCATACATACACACCACATAACAATAAATGTGTATCAGTCACAAAGTGAATGAAGAGTAAGCTTTATTGCATATAGCATCTCAGCAACATGTCTTTAAGGATTCACAAATAATGTCCCTTCCATTGCAACTCACTTAAATCATAAAATATAGTCACATGACCTTAAAATCAATTAACCAATTAAAGGTAATAATAAAACATTCAAACCAACATGTGCACTATATACAAACATTGCAAATGCAAAATGTGTACTTTAAGACAGTGAAACTTTCTTAATCTAAAAAAATAACTAAATCTTAAACAGTAGATAAGACCTTCCAATCAAATCCATTATTTTGTCCATCAGGATTAAGCATGCAAATTTTTAAAATATGCTCTGCTTCCTTGCTAAGCAGAATTCTTTCCATATTATCCTCATTTCTGACATCCGGTGTGACTTGCAATATAACACTTGCTTAAGTAGCTCTCAAATTCTTCTTATACTAGAATATAATACCCTGTCTGTTTCACACCACATGGCTGTTAATAGAGTAACAGCTCTGCCAGATAATAGAATACCAGACACAATATATGGAGCAGGTGGGGCCTAGTTAGCAATGTAGGTACAATCAATGGCCTTCAGGATCTCAGTGAAGTGGGCAGTCGTAGACTGCCTTCATACTCAAGAGTCCTGTCCTCTGCTGTCTATGGAAGGCAGATATGCTACTCCATAAGTTGTAACATCCAGCCAAGGAACAAGTGAAGGGTTTTCAGAACTGTCAGCTATAAAACACCCAGTTTGTCCCCTACTGGACATGGAAACACATCATAGTAAGGATGGTTAATGCTGCACAAACTTAATGCCCAACAGTACTACATACCAAGGTACTGATTCCTTCTCCCCAACTATGTATATATATATATATATATATATATATATATATATATACATACATACCAAGGTACTGATTCCTTCTCCCAACTATGTATATATATACATACATACATACCAAGGTACTGATTCCTTCTCCCAACTATGTATATATATACATACATACCAAGGTACTGATTCCTTCTCCCCAACTATGTATATATATATACATACATACATACCAAGGTACTGATTCCTTCTCCCAACTATGTATATATATACATACATACCAAGGTACTGATTCCTTCTCCCCAACTATGTATATATATATATATATATATATATATATATATATATATATATATATATACATACATACCAAGGTACTGATTCCTTCTCCCCAGCTATGTATATCTATATATATATATATATATATATATATATATATATATATATATATATATATATATATATAGCAAGGTACTGATTCCTTCTCCCCAACTATGTATATATATATATATATATATATATATACATACATACCAAGGTACTGATTCCTTCTCCCCAACTATGTATATCTATCTATATATATATATATATATATATATATATATATATATATATATGTATATGGTTCTACCTGAGTTCGTCGACATACCACATAATCGACAATCACTTACCCGACACGAGAACACTGACAATCCACATCACCGACAGCTGACATAACCGACGACGAAAACGCCGACATCCATGTGCTAATAGCGCCTCTCGCTCCTACCATGTTCCAGGTAATGTAAATAGTTGTCTGTCATCAGCATAGCGTTATTTTCCTGTGAGTATACTGTATGATTTATGCTGAGAGTATACTGTATGATTTATGCTGATGACAGACAACTATTTACATTACCTGGAACATGGCAGGAGCGAGAGGCGCTATTAGCACACGGATGTCTGCGTTTTCATAGTCGGTTATGTCAGCTGTCGGTGATGTGGATTGTCGGTGTTCTCGTGTCGGGTAAGTGATTGTCGATTATGTGGTATGTCGACGAACTCAGGTAGAACCATATATATATATATATATATATATATATATATATATATATATATATATTTATATATATACATATATTAATCATTGCACATGTGAGAGTGAACAATCTAGAAATCTAGAATAGTGTCATGCCTTCATCACAAGTAATATCCCAATCAAGCATAAAATAACTGAGTGTAAACAATTTGTGTGATTTGGGGGGACGTGTGTGTCAGTATAGAGGGAGATGATGGGTAGCCCTATCAGCTTCACAAGGAATGATCTGAACCTGTCTCTTCAGGGCTTCTCAGGGCTTCTGCATGTTATCCAAGACATTATCTACCCCTAGGCAGATTCAGTGTCCTAAGCCTTCTAACCAAAAAACAAAGAAAAACTGACAAACCAATGGTTGTATCCTGAGCTATTTGACAAAATCAAGTAATGTCTTCATATTTCAAACAAATACTTTTAAAGATTACTAAGGCAGAGTAAAAGACAAACTGTTCAGCACAAAGTAATCTTTACTGTGGTAGTATTCATTAAATTCTGTGCCAAACTGGATTTTATAAGTCACAGTAAATTTTAATTTTGTAGGATTTAGTAAACAATTTCAGTATTTCAGTAACTACTCAACTTAAAGTTATACACATAACATTAGCAACATGTTGTTTATTTAGCAGTGAGATTTCATATGCAGTGAAGTAGTTATGTCTGTGTCATTTGGTTGTTGAGATATTTAGAGAAATATTAAAATTATGACAAATAAGTAGTATATGAGCAACAATTAATACATATTCAGCTGTACTAGACAAAATCCGAGTATCAGTGGAGCTGTTTTACCAATCATGCAGGCTTTAAGATTACATGATTTTTGAATTCTTAATGTAAATACAAAGAGGCAACATCAGATGGCCTGAAGCATCAGCAGGATGCAACCAGTGATACCTCTGCAGGCCTTACTACACTTTAATGAGTTAACATGGTACTGCTTAATGCCAGAAGTCGAAACAAAAATCTGCCTGGATTAGAAGTCCTTATGACCTTGGAAAACATCCACATTTGTTTAGTTACTCAAATATGGTTCTAGTCTTTAGTAACGTGTTTGCAGTAGAGGAACGGCCCTACCTTTTAGGCATGGATACAAGTACTTTGCAGAAAACCGACATTCAAGATGTGTGTGAATAGAGAGCTGTCTGATCATAAAAAAGAATTAAAAATGACTCTAGTAACTGCAGAAACATTATTAAAAACAACTTGGTTCCACAACAAGCTTTTGCTAAAATGCTTTCTGAAGTCATACCCTTAATAACACAGAATTAGTTTATATTCTAAAATATGTCACATGACACATTCATAAACTTTTATTGGTTAATTCCATAATGTTTCAGCTTTAAAACAGGTTTAATATTGTTTCAGTGAGTCCTAGGTATGCATCAGCATGTAAAGTTTTTGTCCATCTATATTTCATATTTTCTATTTCAGTTATAATATCACCGCCTTACTACACTCATTGATAATTTGATGATCAGGGACAACAAATCTATGTGATTCACCTGCATCCTTAATACACTTATGAAAAAATATGTTTATATGCACCTTCTAATTTCTGTTAGATGGTCACCAATACATTCATTCAGCTTCCAATTCGGTTTTCGTACATATAAGAGCTTACAGGATTTACATCTAGCATTAAATCACATTATCTGTGTTGCAATTTGCAAACACCTCCAAATTATATACTTTATTTGTGTTTGGATGTTCAAATACCTTATGCCTACTTACGTATTTACAGAATATATAATCAAAACATGGTGTTGTACCTTTTTTCTAACTACATAGTGGATCAAGCCTATGTATTCTTTATTCTTAATAACTTATTTTTAATTCCTCAATCTCTTATATAGAAAGCTTGGTTCTGATGTACATGTCCTCAGTACCCTGACAGACCTCCAATAAAGCAGTAAACAGTCTTGGGCAAAAAACAAATTTATTGCAGCAATAAAGGCTTTCTCGTTAATGTTACACTTTTATAATACGTTTTCATCCTTGACTTCGTCAGATGCAAACAAAATACATTCCCGAGCCTTAAATAATCCCATTAATTTTAAATTCACCAGTAAAAACATGGTACATATTAAATTAACAAAACAAACACATTACCCAAAATTCATTTCCCTCCCTCAAGTTGAAATGGAAGTGGAAATGAATTTTATTCTTTTCATATTATTTTCAACTATAGAAGCTCTTCCATGACCCTTGCAACCCATAATACATGCTTTATCAAATAATAGTTCCAGATCTTGAATCTTATGCATTCCTTACTGGAGACTTCAATTACCCATCCATAAACTAGCAAATATACACTGCAAGCAATAAGTAAGCACAACATTTTTTGATGCACACTCTTGGCAGCAAATAGTACCCTCCTCAGCTATAGCAGCAAGCCCACTTGATATGGTTCCTATTACTGTAACATCAGCATGTTCCACACCTGCAGTTACCTCACCACTAGTGAAATATGACCCCCATACTGTCATATTCTACTTATCAGTGCAGTCTCAGGTGTGACCTAACCCTAATGTCTGCAGGCAGTCCTCCAAGGCCAGTCTCCTGCAGCTAATTGATAACCTGTTGAATATTCAGTGCTGAGTGACACCAGAAGACCCAGGGCTTAAACACTCCATATTTACTCCCATTGAAGTGCCTGTGTGGAGACATCTGTCCTCTTCCAACACAAATACAATGTTAAGCTTAAAAAAAGTCCTTATGGTGGTTCTCCGGGATAAATAAATGCTACTAAAAGGGGGGAAATTGCTGTTCCTAAATCATAAAACTTAATTATTCCTGCACTAAAAGTGGCCTAAAAGGGTAAATAAAGAAATATGGAGAAAGATCAAAGCCCACAAGGAAAAATATGACCTAAACATTGCTGTAACATCCAAAGACAATCCAAAGCATTCTATAACTATTCAGAAATCTTGGGCATAATACTCAGCATTGCACAAAGCTAATATTAAATAGTGTTTCCAAATCAGACCATGAGGAAATCACAAATGTATTAGCAGATGTGACTAGCTCAAACTTTTCACCCTTTACAACTCCCTCCCTAGTTTTCTCACCATCCATCAACATCGCCAGCTATAATTACTCCTAAACAGGTGTTAAAGCCCTTTCCAAAACTAAAACTGTTAGGACTTTGCACACAGGAAGCACAGTGCATTGTTTCCTTCATAGTACAAAACCCAACCACTTTACAGGGTATGTATCAAATGTCTGGAGAACTGCTGTTGTGATATCACTCCACAAAGGTAGCCATACCACTGACCATGTCAATGACAAGTCATTTGGCTTTATAAGTAGAGTTTCTAAAATAACAGAAAGTAAAATAATGGAACTTATAAATAAGGATATTGACAGTTTACATGGCCTAGACACAAACCAATTTGGATTTATGCAGGACATAGTCTCCACACTTAACCTTTGAGAAAGTCATATAGGAATTGGTCAAATGGAAGTTTGCTCTCACTACATACCTGGATCTGACCAAAGCCTACTATAGTATTCCTCACTCTGACATTATAAGAAAAACTGCTACAGTGGAATATAACTCCCTACATAACTCATTGGGTAGCCAATTTGCTAAGAGACAGATGTACTGTGAAAGCTGGAGGTGACTTTCCTCTAAAAGACTTGTCACCAGTGGTGTACCAGATGGTTCTGTGCTTGGGCCAACCGTCGCTGGCATTTACTTCACTTTTGTCAAAGCTAATGTTAAGGGCCCATAGTAGATTGAGTTTGTTGATGACTATAAACACAGAGATCTTGTCAGCTCATCTGAAAACACCCATAGCCATCAAAGTGGTCTATCTCTCATTAACGCATCATGCTAGGACCATGGCTAATGCTAAATACAAATTAATGCCTTGTTTTAAACTTCAGGAAGCAGGTACACAACTGCACCTGTTAAATAAATGGTGCCCCCCCCATTACAGATCTGGGCATATAAATACAAATAAATTCTTCTTTAACCGCCATGTTTTGGCTATTCTTGAGAAAGCATTCTACATAGTCCACTTAGTTATTTCACAGGTTAAAAGAAGTCATTGCTCCTCATTACTCTTACCTCATCAGGCTCACACTTGAATGTCATGCGCCACTTTTGCATGTACTTATCCAGAATTATCACTTAACTATAAAAAAATCATTTTCTTACAAAGTCGCATTCGGTATAAGCTCTATAAGGATCACCAAATGACTAAAAGCCCCATCTCTCTAGTCGTGTCTTTACAAATTCCTGCACTGTGACTTCTGTCAGTCCAGCTAGGCAGCAAATGACACTGTCCTGCATGTAGTGCTGCATGTAGGCCTGCATGTAGTCTTATACCTTCATTAAGATGTCTCATAGAGGATCATCTACATATGAAAGAGGTTTCCATTCCAGATCAAGCAAAGCAACTCTCCAACTCTCTTCAATATAACCTTAAAGAGTGGGTGGGTATGTCTAAATTCACTCCTGCCTCTCTCTCTCTCTCTTTGTCTCTCTCTCTCTCTCTCTCCTCATCCCTTATAGATGAAGTAAAAGGAAATTGCAGTAGTAAGACTACTAACGCTTAATCAGGCAAATTATGTAGCTATCTTACAGGAAAATAATGTAAGATATGCATTTGCAATTATTTGACTGCTGGTTCTTCACAGTGTATAAAATGTCACATGCTTAGCTACCCTAAAGAATAAACTGTAGTGTACAAATATAACAAGAATACCAGGCAATACATTATTATGGAAAGTTACAAGTAAAGACAATACACAGTGTTATTGAATCTCAGCACTCCATGCATATAATGACAGGGACTGAGATATCCAAAGGAGCTCAAACAGTGTAAGTCTGTGTGTGTGTGTGTTTGTGTGTTTGTGTGTGCACGTGCGCACATGCACACATGTGCACGTGTGTGTGTGTGTGTGTGTGTGTGTGTGTGTGTGTGTGTGTGTGTGTGCGTGTGTGTGTGTGTGTATGCATATGTGCATATGTGTGCACACGTGTGTTTTTGTGCATTTATGTGTGCCATTCTGTGCGAGTCTGTGCAAGTGCATGTGTGCATGAATGTGCATGTGTGTGTATATATATATGTGTGTGTGTGCGTGTGTGTATGTGTGTGTGTGTATTCATTTGCATTTGCAGAATATTACATTTTGTACATCCTAGATCAAAACTAGAGAGTTATGTGGGTTCTGAAACTCTGCAGGATAAATGAAGGAATTAAATGTTTGACATTCTACTATTTCTTTGTGCAGTTTGATGAATCTCTGATTTCTATGCTACAAGAAACATTGAACTTCCAGACTCAGGTTCACTGAAAATAAACAGTAGCAGAAAATTATTTGAATCATGAGTCAGAAAATGATCCAAAGTGAGCTCAGGGAGGTTAGATCTGGCTTATAACATAGTCACATAAAAGAGAGTGAGGAAAACAAACTCTGTAGATAAGTTGCAATGAGATGCATGCAGCACCATAATGTTACCCACGTGTACGATATATTATGCACAGAATGTAGACATGTTGGAGACTGTAACATAAATCTCTTTGAAATAAATGGGAATTTCCTCTTGCAAATCAGGATGTTCATTAGTTACTGAGCAGTCTGCGTTATGTCACTGTCTGCTGCTGTGTCTGTGCAGAGTTTACTAATACTGGAATATTAGCAGAGATTTACGACTACATGAGTAAACACATCAATTACTCTTCACACAGTCATCAGTTATCTGTGATGTTAGCATTTCCCTAGTTTTGTGAGATGAATATATGTTTAGTACATAGTTGTTTACATTCTGTTCAGTTCTTCCCGATTTGATATAGCATAGCATGATGACAACCTGAAGAGACATAGTACAGAAGTACAAGTCCAGACAGCAGGTAGATTAATGTGAATAATGTAATCTTGTGAAATTATATTAGCTCTATTTGATATGCATAGTAATCTTTTTCCCACTTTTCCCAGGGTATGATTATGTCTGCTCTGATCTTCTAAAACATCTAGATACCTTTGTCTAGCAACTCTTGAAGGAGACCAAGACAATATTGCAACATCTCTAAAGATTAATCATACCACTCTTTTTTAAAAATCATAGCAGAGGGTGAAAAAGGGGAGCGCTTTTTATTTTATGAAATGAGAGGTCTTCAGGTACTGCATTATCAGTGATATGGAAGCTTTGCATAAGCCTAGTTAAGCAATTTAATATTCTATGTACCTGTAAAGAAATAATATTTTATAATGAAAATCAGTACATTTTGGAGTAGTAAGTCTAAATATGTCAGTGAAAATGAAAGCATTATGTCAACATCTTAAGAGTTCAGAGGTATAATCATGACAATTAACAACTTCACTTTCCTTCAAAAAACAACTTAGTCTGATGATAGTGATCTTGTTTTCTTTAAGTGTGACACTGTATCTTTGATTTAATTATTTAGTTCATTTAGTTCCTTACTTACTTGTGTTGATGTCTATTTATTTTGCATTTTAAACAAGCTCCACTTCTGTGCCCTTTAATTGTAACAGCACGATGTTCGTGTAATCTCGGTTATCATGCCCATCAGCAAGTCTAAGATAAGAAAAGAAACATTGAAGATGTTGCATAACACGTTACAAAAAGTGAATGAAAAACTTAAGATCCTGTAAGAATAAAATATATATATATATATATATATATATATATATATATATATATATATATATATATAACTACTTCAAGCTTAGAACAAGACAGATTGTGGCAAAGAAGGTAGATAAAGTCCTACATGGAATGAAAAATTAAATCACAAATACCAATTTTTTTTTAAACAGCAAAAAAGGCAAGAAAAAGGGTGAACTATATCCTACATTAGCATGAAGGCTAGAATGTAACTATTACTTGGAAGGCTAGAATTGGAAACATAGTATTGAACGTATATTTAACTAACAGAAATAGTCTCTCTTCTGTTCAGAACTGGTAAAGTACCAGATGGTTGGGAAAAACAATAATACAAATAATAATTCACTTGGTAAAGTTCAGATTCACTCTAGAACAGTAATTTAATGAATGAAACTTGTAGCAAAACTATGGATTGCTATTTTTAATTTAAAATATAATACATGGGGTGCAGAAGTGCATGTGTAAGGAACATACTTTCTATCTCTAGGATAAAAGAAGCAAAAATGAAGCAGATGACTGTATATCATTTAGACCAATCTCAGCAGTGAGAGAAATTCTAGCAATATTTATTTATTTAATTTATTCCTTTATGTATTTATTTATTTGCATTTGTTTACAGAAAGGTCCAGTGTACTGAAATAAGTCCATTTTCAGTGGAGGTCCAGGGAGAAAAGCTCCACAAGAACAGTGATTTACAATACAGTAGTATCAGCAGCAAAATAACACAAGTCTGTGGAACACTTGGATTCAACAAATGACTTACAGTGCAATATGGGATTCCAAAAGTAATAAATATGAACTTGTACATAGGTACTATGTGTTAGTTATCCAAACTAAGTTAGCATGTCAGAAGATTAGGTTCTAATAACATGGTATGCATATTAATAGCTTATGAGATCAGAAATATAAGGCCTGTAACTACATCATTTAGTTCAGTAGGTATTCCATAATAGAGGGCTTAAAGAAGTTGTAGTGAAGCAAAATAATTACAACAGTAAGTTGTAGTTTGAAGCTAGTGAAAGACAGAGAAGTAGTTTGGGGTGAGAAGAGTGGAGGAAGTGGAAGTCAGGTTTTGAGAGGTGTAGTATTGGTCCATGCACCTTGCCATAAGGAAGAAAGGTGTTGTTTCATGGTTTTTGTGAAGCTAATTGGATTGCTAGTGATCCTGACTAGTGGTGGGAGAATATTCCACAGTCTGTCAAAAGTAAAGGAGTAAAGCGTCTGGATAGTATGGAATTGCCAAATTCACTGGCCACATCAAGGGCTCTGATACAGGTCAGTATTTATCTTATCAGGTCACTTTGGTTGCCACACAATAATAAACAATTTAGGTAATAAATA
This sequence comes from Protopterus annectens, assembly GCF_019279795.1. Taxonomy (NCBI): domain Eukaryota; kingdom Metazoa; phylum Chordata; order Ceratodontiformes; family Protopteridae; genus Protopterus; species Protopterus annectens. The sequence continues at coordinate 212,806,916 of NC_056751.1, forward strand.
ATCTCTTATGAAAACAAAACAGAAAAGCCCTACCTCTATCATACAAATGTTTTTGATATTATTCTGCAAGGAAGATTATTTATGCAAGATTGTTATGCTTAAATGTGACTTTTTGATAGAAAGCACACCTGTACTATTACTAAGGTGTATGAAGTATGAGAAGGTCTATATTTTAAGCAGAGAAGCACTGAAAGTTCAAGCCTGAACCATCTAAATTGTATGCAATGGCTGATTCTTCTTCAGGGTATATGAATGGAACAGTATTAGATTTTGTAGAAGATAATATAATCTGCATGGACATACCAAACTCTAGTACATTTGGATTTCCATCTGTTCATTTACTTATTTATTTATGCTTGGTTGGCTGAGCAAGCCCTACTGAGACAGTAGCCTCTTGTCATACTGATTAGGAAAAGTTTGGCTGAATCACCAACGAACTTCCCCTTCTTTTCTTTGAGCATTGGAGGAGACTGTCATGAGTGCTTTGAGAATTCGAAGTTGAAGGAGAAAAGGAGATAGTAGGCTGAGAGTACAATATGTGAAATACTATAGCAATAACCCACGCCTGGGTGTGGGTAATGCTGGATTTACCCACGGTTGGCATGGTTTGGTCCCAAGGGCAAAGCCCGAGGGACCAAACAAAGCCAACCGTGGGTAAATCCAGCATTACCCACACCCAGAAGTGGGTTATTGCTATTATACAATGACATTATTTAAGAAAAGAAACTATTACTTTTCTTAAATAATGGCATTGTATAATGCCTCTTTACTGCCCTTCCGCAGCTGTCTGGTATTCTGCGGCAGTTCTGATGTACTGCACGCCTGCACAGTACATCAGAGCTGTGGGCAAAAGCAACGGAGAACTCAAGATCTCCGTTGCTTTTTTTTACTGTTTTGCTATGTTAAATGGGTTTAACATAGCAAAACAGCTTTAAAATAAGCAACGGAGATCTCCGTTGCTTATTGTAAAGCTGTCTCGCTAGGTTAAACCCATTTAACATAGCGAAACAGTAAAAAGCAACGGAGATCTTGCGATCTCCGTTGCTTTTTTTTTTTAAAAACTGTCTCACTATGTTAAATGGGTTTAACATAGTGAGACAGCTTTAAAATAAGCAACGGGTATCTCTGTTGCTTATTTTAAAGCTGTCTCGCTATGTTAAACCCATTTAATATAGCAAGACAGCCTTAAAAAAAAAAAGCAATGGAGATCGCAAGATCTCCGTTGCTTTTTACACACTGTGTCGCTATGTTAAAGGAGTTTAACATAGCGAGACAGCTTTAAAAAAAGCAACGGAGATCTCTGTTGCTTTTTTTAAACCTGTGTCGCTATGTTAAACTCTTTTAACATAGCGAGACAGTGTTTTATACTAATGGAAAAAGTCCGGGCGACCGGACCTTTTTCCGTTAGTATATTGAGGGATTTACAATGGGCACGCTAGTTGGGCTGGCCAATCAGCATGCACGTTTTAGGGGAGGAATTGTATAATAAATTATTGAAAACAGATTCTGTAAGAGAGGAGATTATTGTTACAGAGCTGGAGGAAGGAGGTCAGTGAACCAAAGGCTGATGAGCAAGTCAGTTGGAGTACTATCATAGATTGCATGCTGGGAGTGGTAACACTGGATGTTATGCTAGATGAATCAAGATAAGGAGCTGGATTACCAGGAGGTGCTGACAGCAGTTTGGAGGTATGTTTGGGTAGTGAAGTATCTGGTTTGAAAAGCATGCCCCAGCAACAGGTTGCTGTTGTTGTGAGCAGTAAGAAAACAGCTTCATACACAGAAATGGCAAACAAAAACATGCAACATGATGTACTTCAAGCTGAAAGAATACAAGGACCAATGCATGAACAGCAATACTAGAGGAGAAGAGAAGACTAGTTGTAAGAATTAAAACAAAGAACAGTGACATAATTAACAGGTATGAAGTTAGGGATAATATTGTTTTATATTTTGGGATTTAAATGACAGGGCATAAGGATATTAATACATTTGGGAACAAAATACTTTTAGGAGGCTAGCTTTGAAACTTTTAATTTATTTGAAAAAATTATGGATGAAGTGGAGAAAAAGAGTTGATTGTCACCATGGAATGAAAATATTTTTCAGAACTTGGCATGGCAGTTAAATAAGAAAAAATGTGCAACTCAGAACATTGGACACAGAGGAACTTGAGCTCAAGACTATTTTTCTGTTTGTAATATGGTGCAAAAAATTAAAATGCATGCCAAAAGAAATGCTTGGATGGAAGTGGGTGGCATGCGTGGCACTGGATGTGCTTGTGGGAAAATGCAGCATATTTCAAATGTTTTAATCGTGAATGAGAAATTGGGGGGAAGGATGTGTTAGGGTCAATGTAAAGTATGTTTTTTTCTGTTTTTTTTTTGTGTGTGTGGATGACTGTAGTATTGCAAGAGTGTAATAAAAGAAGATGTGGTCAGTGTGGAGAAGAGGGACATGCCACTAAAAATTGCAGGGATAATTATAGAAAATGCAATGAATTTAGGCATTTTTGGTTTGAGTGCCCATTACTGGCAAAGGACGGGTCAGAAGATGAAAAACATATTTCAGAAGGAAGACAATCTGATGGCAAAGTGACTGAAGATATTGATGGAGAAATTGTTACAGGGGAGATAAGTAGAGAAGGAAATTTAACTAATATAGAGGAGAATGATAGGAATGAAGTAGAAAATATTTTAGAAAGCGAAAGAATTATGGTGCAAGATTAAAACAAATTTGAAACAGGACAGAAGTAGAAATAAAATGATGATAAATCAATTGGATGGAGAGTATGCAACCAAAAAAATAAAGAAAGAAAAAGGAAAGAGATGACATGTATGTTAGCATTAAATATAAAGAGCATTCAAGATAATATTAAAGGTGTAGTAGTAACTGAATGGGGTAAAATGGGTACGGAGGTTATTGATTTGTTACATACAAGATTTGTGAAGTAGAAAAGAGAAAAAGAAAATGGTCAGTGATTTGTCTTCAGAAATTTTTTAGAAAGATGAGATAAAACAATGGATATGTTAGCAACAGTACATGTAAGATGAGTGGGATGTGAGACATGCAAAAGGTAAGGATGAGTAAGAGTAATTGTTGATTATCCATATACTAATATAATGTAGAGGAAAAGATTGGTTGAGGAACTTAAAAATACCGTCCTTTTAAATATGTCAGTTATTATGGTTGGATATTTTAATGGCAGTGTCAAAATTCAGAAGGGAAAAATAAGAAAGGGTATCAAAGTAATAATTTTTATTTATTTTTATTTATTTTACATTTGTTGACCGGTATAGTCCAACTGGAGCCATGTCCATTTTTAGTGGAGGCCCGGGGAGATAAGCTCCAAGTTATCAGATACAATAATACAAGTAAAACAAGAGTACATAAGTAGTATTACCGACGAATACATAGACAGACATGAGATACACCTGGTTATAGTCAGGAGAAAATTAACAAAAAATAGTTAGTTGGGTTATTCACATTCATGTTGAGAGTTACCCGGGCTTGTTGCAGTGGCAAAGCCAGTTAAATGCCATATGTTGTTTGAGTTTAGTTTTAAATTGTCCTAGGGAGGAGAGCAAAGCAATATCACCTGGAAGTAAGTTCCAGGCTCTGCCTGCAGCATTAGCAAAGAGGGCATCTCCAGCGGCGTTGTTGATTTTGATTGTCTGAATTAGAGGTTTGTTCGAGGATCAAAACAGTCTTGGATTGCAGTGGAGGGGGGGGGGTGATAATATTTTGAAGGGCTGGTGTGTTATCTGGGTTATAGAGGATTTTGTTAGCCATGATCAGCAGGTTATATTGGATGAGACTGGGAAGTTCTAGCCACCCAAGCTGTTTTAGATTGATGCAGTGGTGTGTTTTAAAAGGCATTCCAGTAGCAAACCTGGCAATATGATTGTAACAGGTTGACAGTCTATTTAGTACAGATTTGTTTAGATTGAAGAGAAGGGGAGAGGCGTATAAAAGTGTTGAGAGTAGATGAGAGCGAGCTATACCCATCTTAGCTGGGGGGGGGGGTTAGGAAAGCTTTTATTCTATACAGTGACCCAAGTTTTTTATTGATGTTCTTGATTGTTTGATTTACATGTAGGTCAAACTTTAGGTTATTGTCAATAATGACACCTAGTAATTTTGTAGAGGGGTCAGGGGAAATTATTGTCCCATCTTTTGCATTTATGGTAAAGGTGAAGGCGGCAGACCTATGAGTTGGAGAGAATAACAACATTTTAGTTTTTTTGGAATTTAGTAACAATCTACATTCAGATAGCCAATTTTCTATGGTATTAAAGGTAGACAGGGTAGCGACCCTCAGATCTGTGGGAAAAGTAGCTGAGCAAATCAGGGTGGAGTCATCAGCGTATTGGATACAGCTGACATTTGGTATGACTGTATACAAGTAATTAATAAAGATGGAAAACAGTAGGGGCCCTAATATGGAGCATTGTGGTACTTTAAGGGTGTTTGGTAATAGATTAGAAAGCTTGTTCTGCCATAGGACAGCCTGTTGTCTTCCATTAAGGTAGGATGTAAACCAAAGAAGGGCATTAGTATCAAGGTGGAAAGTTTGCAAGGTGTGAGCCAGACGTTGGTGAGCAACCATGTCAAATGCCTTGGAAAGATCCAAGAATAGGGCAGAGGATATGTGATTATTGTTACGGTTATTGTTTATGGTATTGGTAAAGGCCATTAACGATGAGGTTGTGCTATGGTGTGGACAAAAACCATGCTGGGTATCCACCATGAGGTGATTTTGGATTAGATGGTGCATAAATTGTGTTTGTATACATTTTTCCATAATCTTTGCAATTGGAGAAAGTATAGCTATAGGTCTATAATTGGAGAATTCCGTAGAGGAACCTCCTTTATGTAGTGGGATTATGTAGGATGTTTTCCAGATGGTGGGAATATTAGCTTCTGCTATGGTATGATTGATTAGTATCGATATTGGATAGGCAATGGCATCAGCTGATTTTTGAAGGTACTCAGTGGGGAGTTGGTCAGCGGAGAGTGTGGTAGGTTTTAATTTTTTGATCATGTTACGGATAAGTGATGTGGACACTGGTTGGAAGGAGAATGAGAGTCGTTTCTTAGAGGTAGAAGTATCAGGGGCAGGGGAGCTAGAAGGTAATTGTCTAGCTAGGGCTTGAATTGTTTCAGTAAAGAAATGGTTAGAAATGTCAGTGACCTCCTCTGGGGATTTATCATTGCTGGCAGCAGGGATAGGTGTAGATGTCTTACCAGGGCGAAGTAGATTGTTCAGCCCTGCCCAGAACTTCTGAGGATTGTCCTTGTTGGTTGTCTATAAATTACAGTAGTATTGTTTTTTGTCCTGCAGAATACATTTTTGTTTCATTCCTAGCATACCTATATTTAACATGATCATGGGGATCTTTTGTGGAATGCCATTGAGCCCATAGTTTGTTTCTGCTGGTAATTTTTAGTCTTGTCTCTTTAGATAGCCATGGTGCAGTTCATGCTTTTTGAGCGGGCAGGTGCATGTAGATCAAGAATTCCAAGAAATGTGTTGTTAAAATAGACAACTGCTTCCTCTAAGGGTAGGTGTTTTAGCATGGAACAATTACAAGAGCTAAGTTCCAGTTGGAATTTGTCAGGGTCAAAGTTTCTTTTGCTCCTGACTTTTCTGAGTAGGGGTTGTTGTGGGGTAATGGCTTTATCCTTAGCTATGTAAGTGAGAAGATGGTCACTTAGGTCATCGGGGAGGGTACCAGCAGTGTACAGTTGGGGATTATTATTTATGAGTACCCAGTCGAGTATACTATCTTTTTGGTTGGGTTTATCTAGCCTGGTAGGGTGGTAATGGTTTGTGTAAATGCATGCAAGTTGATGTGGGTAGAAGACAATTCTTTGGAACAAGAGCCCCAGTCAATGTTAAAGTCTCCTAGTATTAGTGTTTTTTTGGGGTAGTGACAAGATAGCCAGTGAAGTGTGTCTTCAAGTGTGGCTACATTATTACCTGGGGGAATATACATACAGATGATGTTAATGCTTTTACTTTTGTTAAGTTGCAATCTGGTGGCAATAATCTCTGAGTTATTGATCTGAGGTGGTTGAATAACATCTATGGTCACATTCAACTCAGATTTGTAGAGTACAGCCACCCCTCCGCCTTTGCTGAAAACATGATCCAGCTTGTGTATATTATATCCGGGTGGTAGCACTTCATTGTCAGAATGTTAGGTTTTAACCAGGTCTCAGATACACAGAGAATATCAGGGGAGTAGACAGCCAGGAGGGCATGCAATTCGTGCACCTTATTATTAATGCTCCTAATATTAGGATGACAGACAAGGAGAGAGTTAGTTGATCTACTGGTTATAGTTTTGTGCCTTGGGTTGCAGGTCGAGAGGGTAATTGTATCGGTGGTGGATGAGCCCGGATTGGGGTGAATGTCACCACCGAGTATAAGACTAGGCCTATACTCAGTGATAAGCCTCAGGAGTTTGTTTAAAAGTTTGTAGTAGTGTCTGGCTTTTGAGCTAATATTTCGGGGGATGGTATGCTGTAAGATTGAAAGTGATGTTGAGTTGTATCCGATGTTAATGGTATGGCTAAAAGTGGGATATTCTAAAGCTGGGGTGATGGTATGTCCAGCAGGGAACTGATACCCATTAAACTGTTGGTTTTCATACAAAGTGAGTATATAAGTGGCTAGCAGAATGGGTAGTAAAGAGTAGTATAACATAATGAGGGAGGAGTCAAGTGGTTGGAATCAGTTTGATGACACAACAGGTATAAAGTCAGATGATCAGAATGGAGGTAGTAGAGTGGATGGAGGAATAATTGTGTTATTTCAAAGCTGATAGGGTGGCAATGCAGGGAAGAAGGAGTATGATGGCGAGGGTGATTGGGTGTTGTAATAGGGGTGTGGTAAAGTACCTATAAGTGAAGAGGTACTGGGGGCGGGTGAGAATTGGGGGCAGGGAGGGGTGCAAAATGAGCCCGAGCACAGCGAGGGTGAGTGGAGCAGGGCTAACACTGACTTCAAGTGTATCTGTAAGCTATATTATGTAAGTAGTGTTAAATAAGCTATATTATGTAAAGTAGTGCTAAAGAAGCGATATTATGTAAAGTAGTGTTAAAGAAGCGATATTATGTAAAGTAGTGTTAAATAAGCTATATTATTTAAAGTAGTGTTAAATAGATGCTTACATGTAAATTAGAATTTAAACTGAATCTTTTGAGATTTTAACTATTTGTCAGTTTTGATATAATCTGCACTTAGTACTAAGGTAAGGGCAGTGTTTAGACTGTGTTTTGTGCTCTAGCAGGGTATTTCTGTGCTACAGAACAGGGATGCAGAATACAATTTCAGGGCTAGGTGAGGGAGAGCAGTGTGAAAGTAGAATGCTCAGAGTTAGGTTCAGTAAGTAGTTCTATACAGGAAGCTAGGGGCAGCTAGATTTATTTAAGAAAATATAGAGGGAGCCAGATTACTATGGGGGACGGATTAGTGGTACCTTTAGACCCAGGTCAGCTGAAAACAGTATGTAGTACTATAATACAGTATAGGTCTTAACCTTAGTCAAAGGTGGGTTGTATTCCAGATAGATGTTTTGTGGGCATGGTGTTCAGGATAGCTTCTTTCAGGTAGGAGATTCTTTTGAAAGTGATTTAGAGGGGTTCTACCTTAGTCAAAGGTGCGTTGGATTCCAGATAGATGTTTTGTGGGCATGGTGTTCAGGATAGCTTCTTTCAGGTAGTAGATTCTTTTGAAAGTGATTTAGAGGGGTTCTACCTTAGTCAAAGGTGGGTTGGATTCCAGATAGATGTTCTGTAGGCACGGTGTTCAGGATGGCTTCTTTCAGGTAGGAGATTCTTTTGAAATTGATTTAGAGGGGGTTTACCTTAGTCAAAGGTGGGTTGGATTCCAGATAGATGTTTTGTGGGCACGGTGTTCAGAATAGCTTCTTTCAGGTAGGAGATTCTTTTGAAAGTGATTTAGAGGGGGTCTACTTGATGGTAAAAACAAGGCTGCCAACTGGATCTGAAAGCACTGGAGAATAAGAGAAGTTATAAGATGTGGAGGGTTAAAAATATAAAAAAAATAAAAAATGGACATATAAAAGGGCATCTCTTATTACTGAAATTGATTATGTTGTGTATTTAAAAGATAAAAAATAACATGTGAGGCAGAACTGGCTGTGGTTTCAGATCATAGACTAGTATGGGATAGAATAGGTCACTACAGAGAAATAAACGAAGGGAAAGAAAAAAGATTGGCTGGAAAGATTGCTAAAACAGATGGGGTAAAAAGAAACACAAAATTATGAAAATAATATATAACAACATGAAGTACATTCTAAATTTTAGATAAACTGATAAAGTGATTATAAAGAAAAATACAAGAAAATGTTTTGATTGTAGAAAAAGAGTGAAACAAATGAAGTTATCTCCAGCTACTCATTTAACAGTGACAGTGCCTCCTTACCTCTGAGCTACTTCTCAGCTTCACTAATAACTTTTCACTGGCTTTCTTCCTTCTCCTTGGCTCTACCTGGTCTATTCGCCTTGCGGCTCACTCCGCTCCCCTACCCTGCCCCCAATTTCCACCCACTCTGACTACTCCTACTTTTATTTCAACCACTCCCCACCCACTCAAGACAACCATCCAGTCAAAGCCTTCCCCTTTTCCTTTCATCCACAGTAATTAAATACATCACTAATTAAATATATTATTCATTCACTATCCCTTCACCCCACAGCTCTTCTCTCCAACTACATATCCTCCCATATTAAACTACCTTTTTCGAACCATGTTTTCATTACTACTCCTAACACTCTGAACCCCTATCTCCTTCCTACTACTCCTAACACCTTTATACCATTCCAGCTCCTATACCACCAATCAGCTTCCACTCTCTACTCCTTACTATACTCCTACACAAAAGCATCTCCTCCCTCACACAAATAATAATTTATTGTCCATTTCCTCCTCTCTGTTTCATCTCAACCCTCTGCACCTTTTTAATCCTGAAATTATTTCTACTACTGCTAAGACACTTAGTCTTAAACAAATACTAGACCATCCAGAATACCCTAAATCCAAACCAAACCACACTAAAATAACTTTCCTCTATAACCTTGTCTTAGCTGGAGACATTCACCCTAACCCTGGACCTAACCCACCCACAAATAACAATTACCCTCCCCCTTCCTCTAACCTTTCATCCCCCTCCAATACTCTTAAATTTTTCACACTCAATTCCCAGACTCTTAACAACAAAGCACATCAGTTTCAAGCATGGCTAAGTCGTAACCAACCTGACATTGTAGCCATCTCTGAAACTTGGCTCAAACCCCATGTCTGACTATGAAATGCTACCCTCTGGATTTCACACTCTTAGATGTGACCACTCAAAGGTAGAGATATTGCATTAATCTATTCCAATCTACTTACCTTAATTCCCCTACCAAACCCCATTCCTAAATTTGCCAGTGCAGAACTAACGGTCAGTCTATTAAAAATGAATAATCACAAAAGCCTCTGTATCATCGTCCTTTCTATCCCACCCAGAAATAACATCTCATCCCTTGAAGACATACTCAAATGGGCCTCAGATGAAATTAACCTTGAAACTTACATACTAGGCAATGTAATCATTGACTGGAATAAAATCAACAGTCTCATACCCTCACTTTCCATTAACCTCTTTAACTTTACTCAAGTAACCCACTCCATCACCAGACCCAATAAAACAAATCTCCCAGGATCCACTCTTGACTGGATCTTAGTCACCCATCCAAATAAAATTACCAGCTCTGGCACAATCCCTGACTCTATTAGTGACCACTTCCCAGCTTTCATTTACCATGCAACCACCTCCCATTCACACCAACATCAATATATTCAGACCTGCAAACTTAGTAAATTTGACTCCAAAGCCTTCTCTAACTATCTCAAAGAAATGAATTGGGACATTCTAAAAACCCTTCCACTTGATAAAACCATAAACCATTTTAATTCTACTTTGCTAGATGTTCTACATTCCCTAGCTCCATCAAGGTAAAAAAGAAATAAAACTATAACTGCCCTTGGCTAACCAAAGAAACAGAGCAAATTATGCATCAAAGAGACAAATCCTGGAAGCTTTACCCAAAGAATAAACTTCCTGAAACCCTTCTCCAATATACCATCTCTATAACTTTGCAAATAAAAATCAAATCTTCAAAGACAAAAAAATCCTACTACACTAAGCTCCAGTCCAACCAGCCCCAAAACCCTAGGCTTTTTTGGAACTCCATAAACTCACTCCTCAACCCAGGCTCCAAAAATAACCCCTGTCTAGACCAAAGTAAATCTGACTTTGAATTAGGCTCACTATTCAACTCTTTCTTTATAGAGTCAATATCCAACCTAACAAAAAGTTTTCCCAGCAACGATCCATCTCTCCTACATTCCACCTCATCTGAGTCCCCAAATAATTTCCACCCTATGTTTGAGCTTAAACCTGTCTTCACTAACTACATAAAAAGACTTCTATGCAAACTTAGACCCTGCTCCAATGCACCTGACAACATCCCCTCTTCCTTTCTCGAGTCTGATGCTGATGGTATAGCTCTCCCAATTAGTATCCTAATTAATAGATCCATAAAAGAATTCTATGTCCCTAAACCCTGCCGTTCCACCTTTACTCTTCCTCTCCACAAGGGAGGCAAAAACACTAACATTTCAAACTTCTGCCCTATAGCTCTTCTCTCTCCAATCTCCAAAATCCTAGAAAAATCCATCCACCTCCACCTTATGACTTTTCTGAGTAAAAAACAACTTCTTACCCCTACCCAACATGGCTTCTGACCAGGACATAGCACCATAAGAACTCTACTCTCATTCTTAGAAACTGCCAGTCAAGCCCGAGATTCTGGGCACTTAGTATCCACAGTGCTTCTAGATCTCTCTAAAGCATTCAATACTGTTTCCTATAAGCACCTTCTAAGTCACCTCTCAAACCTAAATCTCTCCCAAAACACTCTTTCCTGGTTCTCAAGCTTTCTGTCAGATAGATCTCAGGCTGTGAAGTGGAAAAAAGGCACCTCACCTTTCTTACCCACCCCTACCAGAGTACCACAGGGGTCCATCCTCAGACCAATGCTGTTTAATATCTTTATCAATAACTTTTATTCTGCTATTCCTAATGCCAAAGTCATCCAATATCCAGATGACTCTACACTTGTCTGCTCTGCCTCTAACCTGCCTGAACTCCTATCTAAAACACAGACAGCCTTCTCAACTACTGAGATCTGGATGCACCAAAATCACCTTTGTCTCAATGCTGACAAATCTAAAATACTACTATTCACACCCTCAAAATCTTTTCTTTTGATAAAAATTCCTTCCAAATCTTTAGCCAAAGCAACTGTCTGATCGAAGTTGTTCCCTTTGCCAAACTACCTGGTGTAACTATAAATGAACACCTCAAGTTCGACATCCATATTCAGCAAAATATAAAGAAAACCCACCAAAAACTAGGTATGCTATACAGGAACAACCATTTCCTCTCTACTTCTACCAGGCATACTCTGGCCTCCTCTTACTTCTTTCCCTTCCTTCTGTATGGCTCCCCACTACTAACTAACCTATCCTCTTCCATCACTTCCAGACTCGACAGCTGTTCTAACAAAATTTCTAAATTTGCCACCAACGCCAAACATTCCACTCATCACTGTGTTACTCACCAATCCCTCAACTGGTTAGAATTCATAAATTACCTGGACTTCCTCCAGCTCACTACAGCACATAGACTAATATTTAATCCAACCAAATGCCCCACTCTAACTAACATCCTTCCCCCATACACTCCAAAGAGAACTCTCAGATCTGAACACCAAAACTTAATTACTGTCCACAAACCTGAACGTCCTGCTAGACAACTTCTCCTCTCCTTCTCCTTAGGTAAGAAATGGAACTCTCTGCCTTCCATATAAGGACAATGTCAAACACAAACAACTTCAAAACTCAGCTTTACACCTACCTCTCCTCCAAATGGAAATGTAACTGCATTCTCCCTACCTAGAGCTCTTTAACAAAAGTCCCTGGGAGGGGTATCCTCCTGAGTTGCTAAGCACCTTATAGCTGGCTATAACCTTATATAGCTAATTCCCATACCATCTCTCAGACTCTATAAATGTTGTAAATAGCTTTTGACTTTAACTGTGTGAATTTGTTAAAATGTATCTGCACGATATTTTTCCATTATGGGCAATATTGCTCATGCTTTGTATTATTTGATATGTATTTGTACTTGTAATTTTATTTTTGTTGGACTTCTATCTTTACTGTAATCTGTTTCATGGAGCTTTTCTCCCCAGGCCTCCACTGAAAATGGGCTCTCTGGGCCCAGTGGACTTTCCCGGTAATCAAAGTGGAAATAAATAAACATAAGAGTATATAGTGAAATTATAAAAATGCATGAAAAAGAAATGGAATAATGTGGTGATATAATAAGAGAAAGGGAAAGAGCTTTGCATGAAAATAGAAAAAAGTTAAAAATATGTTGTTTAGACAAATAATCTAAAAAGGAAAATAAGATGAAGTGTCACTGTTTTGGGGAAAGGGAGTACAAGTAAGTTAAGGAAAAAATGGATACAGTGTTTGATGAAGAAGGCAATATTAACTATAGCCAAAATGAAAACTTGGAAATTATGGAAACATGTTGTGGGTAGATAGCATGGAAATGAAGTAGTACAAGAAAAAGTATGTATTCTAGAAACTCTGAAAATGTTAATAATTTTCTAGAAAAAAGAATATTGTGAGAGAAATGTAAGAAATAATACTAGAATGAAAGGAAAAATCAGAACCAGGAATAGATGCATTAGGTTATGAATATTAAAAAGAGATTGATTGAAGTGAAAAATTAATATTCTGTACTATTAAATGAGTAGCTGGAGAAAAAAGTAACAGATAAAGAGATCTATGGTGGAGTATTTGAGTTTATATAGAAAAATGTGGAAGAAAAGATACAATAAATTGGAGATTGATACAACTGGAAAATGCAGATTATGAGATTGTTATGAAGATAATACAAAAAAGGATGCAGAAGGTTATGTATGAAGTTATAGGAGAATGGATTTTCAGAATCATGGGGAGAAGGAAGTGAAGAAAATTTTAATAGTAAAAAAAATAAATAAAAAAAAGATATGATTTTGAAAAAAATAAGGAAGTAAGGCTAGAAAAGCAAAGTGGCAAAGGTGTTTGGTAATGTAAGTCATGAAGCAATATAGCAGATTGTAGAGACATATGAGATAGGAAAAAATGTTGATTGTTACAAAAATATTGTATGAAATGTCAAAGGTGAAAATTATGTTTAATTGATGAATAAGAGGAAAGATAAAAATTAGCAGAAGAGTTAAATAAGGATGCAATAGTTCAAACATGTATGTGTGAAATGAAAGAAGCAAATGGGAGATGGTGAAAAAGAGTTATAGTACTGATTTGTCTGTGGTATGAAGATAATTTAGTGATTGTGGCTAGAAATAAGATATGGCTATATGAAGTGGTTGTACAAGTGGAGGAATTATTAAAGGTATCTTGGTTACAGGTAAGGCAAAAAGCAATGTGTTTGGCAAAACTAAGAAAATAAGTGGAATATATTCTATTAAGAAGGAAATAAGTGCATTAGCAGTTTAATTTGGAGAATATGGAAATGTATAGAACAGTGGAAAATAATGCTGTAAAAAGTTAAAAATGCTGTCATGGTGGAAAAGGTTTAATCTGCCATTTAAGAAAATGATGTATATGGTAAATACGTTCATACTTTTAAAATGAGCATATTTAGGGGTATACAGACATCCACCTAAAATGGAGACAGGAAGAGAGATGCAAGAAATGTATTTGTTGAATTGTATTTGGGATTCAGGATTGAATCAACTGAAAAGAGGATTGATATACAATAATAATAAACAATAAATAATGATATCCAAGTGTTGATATGGTCTGGTTTTGCATTCTCGCTTTTTATGCCAGCATATGAGTATGTGTACCTCTTTAAGATCAACGAGTGCATGCTAGTTGAGATACAATGTTACCCATTTTACATTGCAGAAACAGAAATTGAGGAATGAGTCTTACTGGTGTTTTGAAGTTTGAATTTTTTTACATTCAGCTGGTTGAATTTTTATGTTTTATATGTTTTGGTCTGAAGAAAAAGTGGGTTGTATAACAGTGAAAGCACTAACTTTATTTTGAATAAACGTTGATATCCTGGTCATGTTTTGATTCATCTATTTATTATTTTTCATTTTTGTTATCAGTAGGTTTGTATTAGGCAAACTGTTAATCCTAGTTAGTGTTGTTCTTTTATTGGATATATGATTAATAAGTTTGCAATAAATGCATTTATCACAGGTTATCACTTTTATCACATTTCTTATAGTTACATCCTCGGGCATATTAAAATTGCTATGTATTATATAATCAAACACTTTTTACTCTCCTGTAATAAAAGTAAGCATGTAAAAAAAAAGATTGTTACAGTTCATCTTCTTTGATAATATTCCACACTTTTATTTTTAAATAGAATTCAATCATTCAGTAAATAAATCATATTCAACCACATATTATATCCATTTGACTTGACATTTTACTTTGATTTTCCTTGTCTAAGACATTGGGTCTTTTGTTCTAAGTCTTAGTTCTATTACTCACCTTTTAATATGCTGGTATAAATGTTGCCAGGGCAATAACATCTAAGTAAAACTTGGAGGTAATGTTTTTAGGTTCTTCCTGGAAATCAAATCACCTCAAATAAAGACATCTAGCTCTACAATACTCCCCACAGGGCAAATTCTTCATAAAATGACTTGGATGAAAGCTGGTATGCTGACCCACCACTGGACCAATAATCAAGGAGCCTCAATCTTCACCACTGGTACTAGTGACAGACATTCACTGGGAGGATAGCAGGTACACACACAATATTTCCAGATGCAGCTTTCTACATCAAGTGCAATTTCTCATAAGGGCACACAGAGACCACAGTCAATCCAGATCTGGTTTCTCCATCTTTCTCCAGAACCCCATTAATACTCCCCACTGGCACAGCTATAGAGCTGAGATCTCAGTTGAGTGTCCAAACCTAGGGATCCAGCACCTTCTCTATCCAACCAGTGCTTTGTGTCCCTGTCCAAGTAGCTGACACACACATTCTTTATGATTTGATTTACACACACACACACACACACACACACACACACACACACACACCTGGAAGAGGCTGGCACAGGTTTACTAGCTATGCCTCCTTCTGCCCAGTCCTTAAGGTAGTTATGACTGCCACCAGATATACTGAGTGAAGTTAATGTTAATACAAATGGTAGTTTGACCAAGAACAAGGCTATTAGGAGTGGCCCACACAGTGTCAACAAATAAATATGCAAGTACTCTCAAAACTTAAATATCTCTACAAAGATCAACCACAATGAACGGTTTAAATATATCTCAAATCACAGAAAATATTTAAAATAACATTCAAGGACAGGTTCAGACAAATAAAAAAACAATATCTAAACCAAGCTTCACTATATTCCTGACTGAATCTAAGAGACTTATATAATTCCCTACTTACTTAATAGAGCAAGGCAAATGATGTGGTGAATGGTTCTTCTTGTTATCAGGCCCAAGACAGAATACAGAATGCTGTCTCTCACTAAGAGACTTCTCAATATCTAAAATATTACTTCTGAGATAACTTGCAGAATGACATCACTTCTGGTCATGTGACTTTTAGTTCTCATGCAAACACGCATTGCTGGCAGTATTTAGCACCTACCTTTAAAAATACACACAAGGGCTTTTTCTCAGATCCTTAGTGGGTGCTGGATGTCATAAAACAATTGCCTTCCCCCACCCTTCCAGAGTGGTAATTAGTTCACCCCAAAGACAATACAGAAAGCTTCCTAGTACAGACTTTGTGTATCTGGTTGCCTTGAAACCTGTGAGATAACATCTTTATGGCCTAGCCTATAGTGGTTTCATTTCAGATTTTTTTCTAAGGTTTGCTGGACTGAGGTTAACCTCCTGTCTACCAGTTTCCTCTGTTAAAGTATATACAGTTAAACAGTTACAACAATACATGTACATTTCTGTTCTCTGTTCAGTAGGGCACACTGTGGATACCTTTCAAACACAAGAACTTTACAAATGCCTTTTCAACAGGAACATCTGTACAGATCAGTTTGATATATACATGCCATGCAGTTCTAATACATTAGTAACAGCAGCATCCTGTATGGCATACAGTTCTAATACATTTGTAATGAAAACACATTGCAAAAATCAGTTTGATATTCACAAATGACATATAATTATTTACAAAATTCCAGCTAGCCATGCTGGCAGTACTTCCCTTTGTCACACTTCTCCCCCAACTTCGAACACTCAAGCTAGTTTGTCAAGTGCCCCTTGAAAAACATTGCTCGAGAGGGATGAACCTATATATATACATTACCTCATACCCTGTCTTGAGAGTCCATCTGCATTGGCATTGCTAGCCCTGCTACAGTGCTGCACTGTCATGTCATATGCCTGCAACCCTAGTCTCTAACTTAGTACCTGGGCATTTTATTGGCTGGCTCAATGTTGCCATGTTAAGAGATTGTGGTCTGTAACTACAGTGAATTTTACCTCCATATAGATAAGGCTGAAGTTTCTGCAGTGCCCATACCAGACAGGGATAGACATGCCTTTTCTACAGCTGCATAGCATTCCTCCCTGGGTTGGAGCCTATGGCTGAGAATATACCATTGGGAGTTCTTCTCACTCTGAGGAAACCTGGGAGAGTACATCCCCACCCCATGGTTTGAAGCATCCAACTGCACAAAAAACTATTTGCTGTAATCTGGACTGGATAACACAGGGTCCTCCCAAAGCTCCTTTAATATTCTGGAATGCCTGCTCATATGCTAGTGTCTACACTACCTTATCTGGCCAGTTTTTATTGTCAGGTCTGTGATGGGAGAAGCTATGATACTATAATTGGGGACAGACTTTCTATATTACCCCACTATCGCTAAGAATGACCTCACCTGCTTTTTTGGTAACAGGGGTAGGCTGTGTCTGAATGGATTCTACTTTGGCAGGTTCTGGCCTGAACTTATCACTCCCCACTCTTTGCCCAGGTAGGAGACGTCTGCCATATCCACCTGACCCTTACTGGGCTTAATGGTGAAACCTGCCCTCTGTAGTCTATCCAGCACCTCCATGACATACTGAAGGTGCTCTTGCCAGGAATGGCTGTAGATGGCAATATCATCCAGGTAAGCATGAGTAAAATTTCTTGCTACTGCTAAGATGCGATCTACCAGCCTCTGGAAAGTCACTGGGGTATTTTTCATCCCAAAGGGCATCTTTGAGAACTCATACAAGCTGAAAAGAGTCACCAAGACTGACCTCTCTGTAGTGTTGGGAGTCAAGTGCACCTGCCACTAGCCCTCAGCAAGATCAGTAGTGGCAAGATACTTAGCCCCACCCAGCTGCTCTAGGGCTTCACCTGTTCTAGGCATGGGGTAAGTATCAGGCAGGTATGACACTAGCCCTGAGTATCATTCTGGGTGATGGCAGGATGCTACTCAAGGCTAGTGTCATACCTGCCTGGGCCACGTGGAGGAACTCTCTGACCATATGGCTCAGGCAGGTATGACACTAGCCCCGAGTAGCATCCTGCCATCACCCAGAATGATACCACAGTACAAGGAGAAAATGATTGACTTCAACAATTAACTAAGATTCTGGGTGATGGCAGGATGCTACTCGGGGCTAGTGTCACCTGCCTGGGCCACATGGTCATACAGCTCCTCCATGTCTCTTTTCCTGTAGTCCAGGGAGGTACATCTCAGGTCATTCACTCCAACATGGACAATGATGGAGTCATACTTGTATTTGTTGTGGAGTGAACTGAGTGTGTGCATTATATGGTGGATCCTGGCACCTGTCAGGCAGCTGACAGTGACTTTCTCCTTGTTCAGTCTGGTGAGAGGGACGTCAGTATGCTTGACTATAGAGTCACCAATGACTAGTGTGTTGGGTACATTGTTTTGCCTTATGGGCTGAGGTTGAGTGGCACACTGATTATGCAGGCTATGTGTCATTCGGGTAGTGTTGGGGGGGGTGGTTGCTTGCATTTTAGCTTTGGAGGTCTCTGTTTGGGCAGATTTTTATTGAGTACCTCTGCGAATGTAGGTGTGTGTTTTATATTACTATGTGTGGGTTTGGGAGTTGCAGATTTTGATGAACTATGTGTTGAGTGTGGTGTGGTGTTAACCTTCTCTTCTTGACTGTCTAGTCCAGCCTTGGACTGAGAGAGCTTGTCTTCCAGTTTAGCTCCACAATATAATCAC
Organism: Protopterus annectens; assembly: GCF_019279795.1. Taxonomy (NCBI): domain Eukaryota; kingdom Metazoa; phylum Chordata; order Ceratodontiformes; family Protopteridae; genus Protopterus; species Protopterus annectens. Next base: position 212,825,276 of record NC_056751.1, read on the forward strand.
ACACACTTTCATCTGCCTTGAGTCTATACTCACAAAACATTTTTCTGTAAGCTTCAGGTGTTAACTTAAAGTATTCCAATAAACAATTTTTAACTGAATTCTAATTTAAGCAATCTGTATCAGACAATTTAGAAACATCAGTTTCAGCTTTACCATGGAATAAGGGGGTCAGGAACCATACCCAGAGCCCTTGATCAGCATTATACTGTTTACATACCCTTTCAAACATATGATTAAATATGTCAGAATGATCACCCTCTGTAAATTGTGGAAGGAATGCACTGACCTTTACTGCTTCTGGGTTATGGTTACTCTTTTCCCCATTATCTCCATGACCCTAGGGAAGAGTCAGCATTTCCTTTTCATGTTGGCTCTGCCTCTCATTTTCTTCCTCTTCCAGACATTTCAAGTTTCTCTGCTGATTCTAATTTCATCTGTTTCTCCTTTTCTTCATCATCCAAATGCCACAGTCCCTGTGCTGATTCTAGTTCCAAAGGTTTGGCCTGTGGTTCAAGTCTGTTTAACTCCAGATGGATTTTTAAGTCCTTTGAGGAAAAGTTGAACAGTGCATTGTCGGAGAGTTGTGCATCCCCAATGCCAGGCTGGTTGTCTTCCTGGTTGCTAGTCTGTGATGCAGCTGTGACTTAGGCTGCAATCATTTCCCCTTTAGTCAGGTTGGCATGCACCAGTCCTTTGGCTTGGCACATCGCAGCCAACTGGCTCCTTGTCATCTTGCCATAATCCTCTGCTAACATCCTTGCCTGCTGTCTCTGACTAACTAAGCTAAGAAAAATAAATAAAACTATTGTAATATAAAACTCTGAATGTCTATCATGTGGCTTCTTGAGAGTGCAAACACCTTCTTTAGTGACCACTGTTCACAGGCTACAGGAGTTCTATAGCCGCACCACTGTTACCAATATGTGATGCGGTGATCCCACCTCTGCCAGCCAAAGTGTGATGTGGATATCCTACTACTGCCAACCAATATGTGGTGTAGATACTGCCAGCACAGTTAGTACACTAAAGAAAACTAGTAGAACTACCACATTTATGAGAAAGTTTGGTTTCATTGGTCAAACTTTGTTTCTTATACATAATTACATCTAAAATGTACACTTTGAATGACATACTCATATGTGCAACCAAAACCAGACCTATTGCTGTTGAGATATTTATAAAAATGTTTTATAGCATCATAACCACGGCAACCTCCTTTGGGTATAAAAATAATGTCATCAGTAAAATGATAAGTTTTCAAAAGTGAATGAGCATAAATACCCTCCATTTCAAACAGTCACATCAATAAATTAGAAAAAGAAGGAACAAAGGGGCACCTATGGTTGTACCCTTAGTTTGTTATATAATTCATTATTGACTATAAATAAATTATGATTCAAACAACAATTAGGAAATTCTAATATTACATGTATATGGAGAACATCCCCTAAAAATAACAAATCACTTATAAGACATTGTTATGCCAAATAATAGAATTGACACTAGTAATATTCATAGTTGCAAAAACATATCATCCTGCCATAGCATATTGGAATGTTTATCAAGCAGTATAAAAATATCATGTATGATACCAGACAAGCGATATAAGTGGGAGTGGTAAGCACTAGGTAGCCTATCTACCACAAGAGGAGTCATTTCAGGCCCATACATTGTAGTTTATTGGCTGTCTGGACAGTTTTTCCATCTCTTTCAACTTTCTGGTTTAAAAGCCTGCATTTGTGCTTGTTCCCACCTTTCGTGCAACTAGTCTAGTCCAGATACAGATTTGCTGTATCCAGGACTGTTGGTAAGCTTTTGAGCCCACCAAGTCTTTCTGTGTTGGAGGGAAGCCTTCTAGCTTGTCAGTGGGAGTGGTAAGCACTAGGTAGCCTATCTACCTCAAGAGGAGTGGTTTCTGGCCCAGTAATTGTACGTTCATTGGCCATTTGGACAATATTTCCATCTGTCTTAACTTTCTGGTTTAAAAGCCTGCGTTTGTGCTTTTCCTGCCTTTCCTGTAACTAGTCTAGCCCAGATACAGATTTGCTGAATCCAGGACTGTTTGTATGCTTCTGAATGGTGCCAAAGCCTGCTCTTCAATTTTTTCCTTAGATCTGCTAGTTCTCTCCTCTCCTGCACTTTTACTAGCTTATTAGTTTAGCACTCTACCAGACGTCTTGTAGCAGTTATTGTAGCACAAAAAAGTGTTACCAGCCCTAAGTGTTCTACGACAGAGGCAGAGAGAGAAAAGGGAGAATTTGAGTGGATTAAGTACCTCTGTTTTGTTTTCTATTGCTTATTTTTGCTAGCCACATTATTCTGACCATTTTTTAACTGTGCTACTTATTTGAACTGTTTTTTTTGAATTCTTATATTGTTGCACTTTAATTGATCATTTTTAAGTGTTTTTTTCATCTGTTTAATTGTAAAGGACTACACACCCAAGTGTGATAGCCTTTTCCTGCTTTAAAAGTGTTGTGTTTTTACTTGAATCTGCTCTAACATTTGAAAAAAAAAAATCCTATCTTCCTATCTCTGTACTCATTTCCCACCTTTCTAGAGCTAGTACAGTCCAGCTTTCAGATTTTGCTGAATTCTGGGCTGTTTGTAAGTTTCTGTGTTGCCCAGACCATTCTGAGATAGAGGAAAGCTTCTCTGTTCATCAGTGAGAGTGGTGAGCTTTGAAACAGCCTGTCTGTCACCTGGAAGAGTGGTTTCATTTCAGAATCTGTAGTTTTATTGGCCATTTTGGGCTATTTCTATTCCTTTCATCTTTCTATTTAAAAACCTGTGTTTGCATGTTTTTTGTGCTTGTATTACCTCAGCAAGAGCCTGTATGGGTGTCCTGCAGAGTCCTACAGAGGCAGAGAGAGAAAAGGGAGACTTTAAGTGGATTAAGTACTTCTGTTTTACTTTTTATCGCTTATTTTTGCTAGCCACATTATTCCAACCATTTTTTATTAACTGTGCTACTTATTTGAACAGTTTTTTGTATTCTTATATTGTTGCACTTTAATTGATCATTTTAAGTGTTTTTCACCTGTTTAATTGTAAAGGGCTATACACTCAAGAGTGATAGCCTATTTCTGCTTTAAAAGTGTTTTTTTACTTGTATCTGCTCTAACTTTAAAAAAACAAACAAACAAAAAAAACCCCAAAAAAATCCTATCACTGTACTCATTTCAGACTTTTCAAGAGCTAGTAGAGTCTGGTTTTCATTTTTTGCTGAATTCTGGGCTATTTGTAAGTTTCTGTGTTCCCCAGGCCTTTCTGAGACAGAGGGAAGCTTCTCTGTCCATCAGTGAGAGTGATGAGCTTTGAAACAGCTTATCTGTCACCTGGAGGAGTGGTTTCAGCTCAGAATCTGTACTTTTATTGGCCGCTTTGGGCTATTTCTATTCCTTTCATCTTTTTGTTTAAAAACCTGTGTTTGTGCGGTTTTGCACAGTGGCATTTAACTTCGGTTAAACTATTCCCAGTGCCAGAAAGTCTGCTCTTCAGATTTTCCCTTAGAACTAGGCAGTCTTCTAGTTTTAGTGCTCAAAACTGTTTCTGTTCTCCTGAACTAGCTAGTCTTCGAGTTTTAGCACTCAAAATTTTCTGTTCCCTTGAATGAGCCAGTCTTCTAGTTTTAGCACTCAGAACTGTTTCTGTACCCTTAAACTAGCCAATCTTCTAGTTTTAGCCCTCATAACTGTTCCTGGTGCTCCGCACTTGTCCAACTCTCACTGCAAGCACTAAATAATCTACAAATTACTGCAGCACTCAACTTTCCTCTCTAATCAAGAGGAAATCAGCTCCCAGTACTTAAATAAATAAGCACCTGTCCAGGCATGTCTAAGGGTCAGCTCCTGGTGTTTTCTCCTGTCCATCTGATGAATCTGGGCATCTTGGGGCAATGTAGCAATTGCCTAATGTACACTGACAACCCTCTCCTCCTACCACCCAACACTACAACCTGTGAGAGATGCACTTATATAGCCAAACTGGAAGCCAAGCTCTCTCAATCCAAGACTGGACTAGACAGTCAAGAGGAGAAGGTTAACAGCACACTGCACTCAGCACATAGTCCATCAAAACCTGCACCTCCCAAACCCACACATAGTAATACAAAACACACACCCACATTCACAGAGGTTCTCAATAAAAATATGCCCAGAGACCTCCAAAGCTGAAATGCAAGCAACCACCCCCTCAACACTACCCGAATGACACATAGCCCACAAAATCAGTGTGCCACTCAACCTCAGCCCATAAGGCAAAACAATGTACCCAGCACACTAGTCATTGGTGATTCTATAATCAAGCACACTGACATCCCGCTCACCAAGCTGAACAAGGAGAAAGTCACTGGTCAGCTGCCTGACAGGTGCCAGGATCCACCATATAATGCACACACTCAGGTCACTCCACAACAAGTACAAGTATGACTCCACCATTGCTCATGTTGGAGTGAATGACCTGAGATGTACCTCCCTGGACTACAGAAAAAGAGACATGGAGGAGCTCTGTGACCATGCGGCCCAGGCAGGTATGACACTGGGCCACATGGTCAGAGAGCTTCTCCATGTGGCCCAGGCAGGTATGACACTAGCCCTGAGTCTCATTCTGGGTGATGACAGGATGCTACTCAGGGCTAGTGTCATACCTGCCTGGGCCACATGGAGATGCTCTCTGACCATGTGGCCCAGGCAGGTTTGACAGTACCTCTGAGTAGCATCCTGCCATCACCCAGAATGATACCACAGTACAAGGACAAAATGATTGACTTCAACAATTGACTAAGATTCTGGTGTCATTCCAAGGGATCCAGTATCTGTCTGCCTGGGAGGATATGATCGACAGGCCATGATGCTTTGCCAGAGATGGCCTGCACCTATCACCGCTGGGATTCCAGATACTGGCTAAGGCACTTGCTGCCCCTATGGTGCCTTTTTTGGACAAGGCTCAAACATCAAACGCACCACCATAGTAGACATAAACAAGTGAAATCTAAGGGTAATGCTATTCAATGCTAGAAGTCTAAACATCAAAATGCATACACCTGAGGCTTTCCTTAAGATGGAGAACATTGACATCTGTGCAGTGACAGAGACCTAGTTTAAGGCTCCAGAGACCACCCCTGCATTACCAAGCTACAATTCTTACCACATCTTTTGGCCACCCAACCTAGACCGAAATACTAAAGGAGGAGGCGTGTCCATATTCATAAAGGATATCCACACCTCCAGGCTAGTTGCTCAACATAATGCCTCCGAAATTATCCAATGCAATTAACACTGGGCAAGACTGCAATTCAGGTTGTAGCATATTACAGATCCCAGCCATGCCCCAGGACACCCACTCCATGTTTCTCAGTATACTGAATAATATTAAGATGCAGCCCAATACCCTAATTTTGGGAGATTTCAACTACCCCTCCATCAACTGGGAAAACTACTCATGTACTAACTCATTTGCCCAATGTTTTCTGGAATTCGTCAATTCCAATGTACCCCTACCAGGGGTAGCAACATCCTGGACCTGGTCAATACCAATATGGGTAATAGATGCTCCACGCCAGAGGTCAACTCCTTGCCGGTCAGGTCCGACCACAAGCTAATCACCCTCGACATCCATATCCCGCCCCCCCCTCCCCATTAAGGAAACCACCGTAAAAAACTTCTGCAAAACCAACTTCATGCTTCTTAAGTCAGAAGTGGCAAACTTCATTACACCCACATAGATGAAAAATTATGGCACAACTGCTAAATCATATACAGATGCACTGTGTAAGCACATACACGAGTGCATGTACCATGCCATCCCCATCAGTGCCAAGACACTTAGCTCCAGATAAAGGAAGCCAATCTGGTGGTCCCCTGCTATAAACAAGCTCTACAACAGAAGGAAGAAACTGTTGCAGAAAAGAGTTTAATCCCATGACTGCAGGAACACCCTGGTCAGCCTCAGCAAGACTGTGAGATCTCTCATAAAATCCTTCAAAGCTAGTTATGAAAATAAAATCACCATGGTTTCTAAAGACAACCACAAAGCCTTCTACAGCTATGTCAAGAATCTCAAAGGTAACACTCACATCTGCTCTGAACTACAGCACAATGGCACTACATTTACCGAACCAAAATGATATTGCCAACATCCTGGCTGACAGGTTCAGTGCTAACTTCAACCCCCCTCACCCTACAAAGGGCCTATCCCCATACCAGATGATTGCAACGCCCCTGAAATCACGGCTGCACAGGTGAAGACCGCACTCTTTAAAGCCAAGAACAAAGCATCTATATGATCAGACAACATCCCAGGCTGCATTCTGCACAAATTACACAATGAACTGGCACCCCACGTAAGTACCATGTTCAGCCATAGCCTCACATCAGGCTTTGTGCCTAAGGAGTGTCACACAGTGACAGTTATCCCACTCCACAAAGGGGGTGCCACCACTGACCCTGGGAACTACCGCCCCATTAGCCTGAGCCTGGTCTGCAAGGCCATGGAATGCATCATCCTAGAGCTTATAAATAAAGACATAGGTAACCTCTAAACTCTGGACCCCACTCAGTTTGGGTTTGTAAAGGGTAGATTATGCCTCCTAGACTTGTCTGACTTCTTCAAAGCAGTCACTAGAGCTGTAGACGAGAGTAAGGTAGTTCACACAGCCTATCTTGACCTCACCAAGGCTTTTGACACCATCCCCCACTCTGGTATTACAGATAAACTTATTGGACTAGGCATAAATCCCTATGTCACAAGATGGGTGGCCAACTGGCTCACTGACAGAACCCACATAGTGAATGTAGCCGACTCCAAATCCGACTTCAGGCCAGTGACAAGCGGAGTACCACAGGGTTCGGTCCTGGGTCCTCTACTGTTCGGTATCTACTTCTCTGAAGTCCAGCCTAATACAGCTGGTCTCTGGCTAATGAAATTTGCAGATGACTGCAAACTAGGAGGCATAATCAATTCACCTAAGGATGTGGACATTCTACAAAGAGGCCTCACTGAGACTGATGCTTGGTGTCAAAGTCATGGCCTAAAGCTCAATGCCAAGAAGTGCATTGTCACCCCCTTTGGAAGAAATACTGTACCCATGAACTACCACATGGGCAGTAGCATACTAAACAGCGAAAGTGTGGTTAGGGGACTTTGGACACAGGGGGGATAGTCGTCTCTCCTTTGATAATCACGTCGCCACAGTAGTCAGGAAATCCTTCTATGTGGCACACCTCATCACAAAGGGGTTCTCCTCCAGAAAAAGAGAGGTCATTGTTCCTCTCTAGTCATCCCTTATTAGACTCATCAAAGAGTGCAATTCCCCATTTGGCATGTACTTCACAAGACGTCTGCAACAGCTGGAAAGGCCACAGAAATACCTCACTAAGAGGATTACCTGCCTCAAACAGATGCCATACACTGACCATCTCAAAAAACTCCAGCTCTACTCCGTCACATATCGCCTACTCCACGGCAACCTCTGCCTAACTTACAAAGCCTTGTCTAACCCAGACCTGGTGGACATGCTACACTTAAAGAAATCCCAATCTCTCCGAGCCACATGCTCCAGGGACCTAAACCTTGTCACCACAATAAACTGAACATGCTGTAGGGATAGGTTCCTGGCTCAGAGACTTCCCATACTCTGGAATAGGCTGCCCATTCCTGTTAAGCAAAGCTCCTTATTAGACCTCTTAAACTGAAAGCTTGACAATTGGATGGGTAATAGGAAATTCACCCCAGGAATCACTGCTGTGGCTCTGCTCAACAGGGGCACAGGAAAATAATTTTCTTGGGTGGCAAAAGCCAGGGAACTCATTTGGATAGGCTTGTATAGGCCCTAGGGCCAATAGCCAAGTACTTACCTATGAACCTATGAACCTATAAGACTATAAACTAAAAGCATGTTTACTCAGAGCCTTATGTATCATCCTCCCTGTCTATTCCTGAAAACACCCGGAACCACTTATTATGAAACAGCCTGGGAGAGTATGTCTTAGTCAAATAAAGAGGAAAAAAGACATGCTGTCTTTTTCAAGTAATATTTTATTGCCATTTTTTTCAGAAAAATAGCCTAATCTAATCTACCTCTTTGCCAAATGTTTTAAAATATTTGGTGTATTTAATAATCACTATGATTAGACTTAATATAAACAGCAGTATCTGTTAAATGGTATAACCACAGATTGTAACACTGAAACACGGTCAAAATGACAATATTGTTGGCCTTATGAGAAGGCTTAGTAACCATAGTCCTGTCATTAGAAACTCATTCAAATCAGACTGTTCATTTTTACTTAAGATATAGGAAATAATCAAGATACTTTGACACTCATTATAAACAAATGAACCCCTGTACTCGTGTAATAAAAAAATCCAATAATTTTATTTTGTATCTCAGTCATAAAATCACTTACACATTTACACACAAAATTATCCAAACTCTGAGAATCAACATACACACCCAAATCTTCACAAGTAAAAAAATCCTCCTCCTCCTCCCCCTCCTCATCCTCATCATCAGAAATGAAACTGTTGTTAGAAATGCACAAGTCATAATGATTACATTAAGACTCTTAATGTGTACCATGGAATGTTTTTTTTATTTTAATTTTAATATTTTAAAAACTCGTATAATTTCACTAGTGTTCTCTTGCAGATACAGATCTGTAATTTACAGACATATATATGATATATGTCTGTGTGTATGTATGTATATATATATATATATATATATATATATATATATATATATATATATATAAAATACAGAGCTACATATATTTCTTTTCTCATATATATATATATTGCATTTGTTTTCATATAGAGACTTTTATGTCATCATATAAGCATTCCATACACTTGTATACAGGTGTAGTACAGTGTAAAGGTATGTTTATGCTGTCTTTTGCATTATTACTGCAACAACGTTATAGACACAAATTTGTAGTGACACATACTGTATCTAGCAAATGCCTTCAAATATGCAACATTCTCAAAGTTTAGTTTATCTTTAATATGGCCAAATAAATAAAAAAAAGCAATATTGACTATAGAACTTTGGCCTTCTCGGTGCTACCTAGTCAATTCACTCGCCCAGCTGGTTAGACCTGTACTTCTGAAGGCAATTGTAACTGTAACAACATTGTTGGCCAGAGGTGCTCACCCAACTCTTGACAGATGTCTACTTTTTCCACTCATTTACTCTTACACACTCCTGGATCTTTTCCAGGTATGAATCATTCAGAAGAAAGAACATTATGTTGGTCTCCTTGCTTTCACAGGTCTAAAACCACTCTATCTAGGGTATAACATTACCTTAATCAAACCTAAAAAAACAGCAGTGGCATTAGACCTGGCACTGCTATCATTGGCAAGTTTGGTTTGACACCTTCATGTTTTTTAAAGGAATACATTCAAATTTCATTTATATTGCAGATAAAAGTCAGTAATGTAATCATCGTGTTTTTATTACTTACAACTGCTGCTGCTGCTGTGAATTGCCTTAGCTACCTTTTTGGAGTATTACAGCTGAGTGTCATTTATACATGTTTCATGGAGTATAGCAGCAGTATTGTTTTCTTTTTTATGGGGGGATGGTTTTTGTAGAAATAAATATTCCTGTGTGTGTCATTACTAACTTTTAGTAAATGTTGAGCACTTTGAGGTGACAAAGAGTGGCAGATGATGTTAGATGGGCAGGGATTATCCTTCATGGTTGTGCATACTCAAATGCATATAACTCCATGTTGAGATTTCTAAACATAGTCAGCTTTGAGCGTATCCGAAGCTGTCTGCACATAGCCGCAGCATGTTAGGGTCTGCTGAGGAGTGCCACAGATGCCAGTATTTACCCCAGCATGTTCACATGAACCTGAAGCTGCATTTATGAGTAGCTAAAACCTAATTAAGTACATAAGTGGCCATAAACTTTCACGTTACTGCAATTCAAAAAGATCAAAGTCTAAGGGACTACTTTGCATACAAATTATGTAAATGACCCTGCACTTACATGAAAAAGTTTAACACTGCCATATTAACTTGTGATTCTCCAATTAGGCAGCAAATGACATAAAAATCCATGGACTTTTTAAAGTAAAACAAAATATAGAAATATAAATTAATACGAAACAGTTAAAACTGATGTAAAATTACCAAGCTCACTTCAGGAAATACTTTGTTTTAATCATATAATGGGTATAATACAGTAGCTTTAGTAAATATTGTATAGCAGTCATCTGTAGATGTAAAATCATTACAGCAGCAGTGTAAATAATTATGACCACTGAGAAAATGCACTTTGGTGTGTTTTAGTGATTGTGCATACATGCTAGAAATGCAGCAATTTAATTGTGAAGTACTGAAGTGGTGAGGACAATTTTGTTGCTCAAAATATGTGTCCTTACTGGGAAATTTCTGAGCATCAGTGATGACTGAAAAATGACAGCATCATGTTTACGGGACAGAAGTAGGGGCTAGAGGAGGAATGGATGATGTGTTAGCAAACTGTGTTCTTTCCTTACTATTGTAAATGTATTCATGATACTTCAACCATTATTTCAGCACAACCTTACTTGGCTGGACTGAGATTCTGCATGTGCATACAATTCTCATTTGTTTGACCTATTATTTTTTTTTCTGGATGATGATGGCAGGCATGCTTTCATTTTTGTGTTTGATTGCTGATTACATCAAAAGATTTTTGTGTACGAGTATTGCTATTTCTGATCTTTTTATGTGCAGTGATGACACAAACAAGGGACCAAGGCAGGGAGAAGACAACTTCAGCTAAGAGGAAAACCACATCCTCATGATGTCCCTTAGGACATATGGAAAATGTCTGTTTGGAAAAGGTGGATCCAAACAAGCCGAGAGAGATCAAAAGCCTGGACTCAAGTTGTAATGGACACTAATTCAGTTGGTGGAAGAGATCGCACACTGACACAGTGCAAGAATGGGCAAATTATATGGTAGGTTATGCTGGAGCCAAGGTGAGGCAGAATGCAATTATCTGTACCAGTATGGAGGGGGGGCTCCAGCACATATCTCTTTAACACCAGATGAGGAGCACCTCCTCTACATTCATGGGGATAAAATGTCACAGAAGAAGAGAAGAAGATGGCACTGGAATAATCAGACGTGGTGTGAACACTGGCTGTTGCCCATGTCTGCAACAGCAACACTTGTCTAACCAGGGAGGTTGATTCAAAGACAGTAATACATATTTATATAGAGAATTGAATTCTGACATGGAATGATTACATTAAACATAGGAATTGGTATTAACAGGTGAACGTTCCACCTCTACACAGAATGACAGTGAAAGCAGTATGCATGGTAAGTGTCCCGCTCACCTCCTTAATAAGCTACAGTAGTACATGCTGTTTCTTTATTAGTAATGTTTTCAAATCATTTTCACAGGGTCAGCAGCAGAAAGAAAAGTTCTACTGTACCAATAAATGTGGAGTATTATCAGCAGCAGAATGGCTGTTGTAGATGATGATGGTGATAACATAGTTATATTTATGACGCATATTTGGCAGTATCTCACATCCCACAACATATCAGTAACTCTACAGGAAGTGACTGTGCATTACAAAGCCAAGCACATGATAATGTTACACTCCAGCTTGTACTGGGAGAAAGCCCTTGTACCTCTACACTAGAACACTTTCATGATGATGGCAGATATCCAGAGGTAACAGTGTCCACAGTGTCACCTTTACAAAAATGAGCCAGGGGCAGGAATTTGTCACAGCTACCCCAGGAAACATTTAAAGTATTGGCTGCCCAGCAGCAAATGTGCCATGACATTGTTCACTCTCAGAGCACTGCTACAAAATGTATCAGCTGGAAATGGTCAGAGTCATCCAGGGCATAGGAGAAGATTACCAGCACCATATGGAAATGTTACAGAGTAGGCATAATGCCACGATTACACTGATGCATAGTATGATAGTACTCCAAGTGTCCGTGACTGTCTCCATTCATACACTATTAAGAAGTTATGGGACTCAAGTACGAGTCACTTTTGGAAGAGGGAAAGGATGCAATACTGTCCAGACATGTGTCGGCAGATCACATGAGACTACAACTGCTTTTCAAGAAAGTACTTTAATTGCTAGGGGTAGAACAAGCACAACAGAGTTCATGTAGGCCATGTCAGTGTTCATATATACCTAGCAGAATCTCCTATTGTCTAGTCAATGCCTAACCTCATCGAACTGTGTAAAGAAAGCTGTTTCATAACATAAAATTGCAGGCAGTAACACTATTAATGCTAAATGCATTGCCATTGTTACAGCTGGCAGTTACCTACAACTTATAAGTAGTAATAAACAAGTATTCAGGAAAACACTAATAAGAAAATTAAAAATTAAAATAAGTATCCTGCCATGTAAACAAACATTACTGCCATCTCACCTTCAACACTGCACAAATGATGATACTCTTGTTCTGAAGCCACAAGTTATTGTTTAAGGCAAAATAAAATAATCTGATGTGCAGTACTTAATTATTAAATTGTAAACTGCTTTTTCATACTGAGACTTTTATTTTCTCTTTGTGAGTGTTCTTTCTATGCATTTAAAGTGAGGTTTCTGTGTTCTGCTCAGGTGGCATAATCTTGATAGAGGCCTGCTGTTGTCCAGTCTGGGTAGTTTTGCTTGTTGAGTTTCCTGTGTTTCTTGCACCCATTTTCTGCTGATAGTCTGTCTAAATTATTATTGAGAGTAACAGGGTTCCCTGACCTTCTGTAGTACGAGTGATTAGGTAATAGCAGGGGCTAATAGGACTGAATAGTAATTGGATCTTCTAACTCTTCCATCCTTACTGGTATATAAACCCTGTGTCTGGAAAAGGTTGCACTTCTATTTATCAGGCTGTGGATGGTAATTCATTACTGAAACTAAGCAGAAATTCCTTAAGATTCCAAGAGCAGGATAAGTTATTTCTTACACTTATTTCATTGAATTGCATTACTGTAACACTTATAATTATGCTATAGAGTTAATATACTACATTTTGCACTGTTATAAAGTTTTTTTTACTGTTTCACTGCATTTATGTACTGTTTTAACTGTATTTTTCATTGCTAGATACTGTTTCATTACTCTAATTGCATGTTTACTGAATTACTTAACTGTAAACTGCGTTTTCATACTGAGAGTTGTATTTTCTGTTTGTGAGTGCTCTATCTGTGCTTTTCTGTGCATTTTTGATTTTTTGAGGTTTCTGTGTTCTAGTCTAGTCTGTTTGCAGTTAAAAGCATTCTCTAGAGTCTGCTTGCTCCTTCATCTATTTAAAACTTTCATTTAGTGGCTACAGCTAGTAGCTGTAATAGTTTTAGTTTCTAGCTAGTAGCTGTAATAGTTTTAGTCCCCCCCCCCATTGTTGTGGTGTTCTTATACTTGGTGGCTTTTAAGTTGCCCACCCATACTGTATATTTGATCTGGGACACTCCTCCCAATCTAGTGTCATTAGTTCATTCAATCTAATAGAGAGAGAACATTTGTGAAGGCCAACCCACTCAGATTCTTAGCCTTGAATTAACTTCTGTTCCAGCTTTCTCCATTTCCACTTTACTGAAAAAAAAATTCTAAGCTTGTTTCCCCCCTTTCCTGTAACAAGTCTAGTCCAGATACAGATCTGCTGTATCCAGGACTGTTTGTAAGCTCCTGAGTCCCCCCCCCCTCCGCTTAACTAGGGTTAAACTATTCCCGGCGTCATAAAGTCTGCTCTTCAAATTTTCCCTTACAACTAGCCAGCTTTTTAGTTTTAGCACTCATATCTGTTTCTTTGAGCTCAACACTTGTTCAGAACTCGTTGTAAGCACTAAATAAGCTACAAACTACTACAGCACTCAACTTTCCTCACTTGTTTAGAGGAAAACAATTTTTAGTACTTAATAAATAAACACCTATCCAGGCATGTCTAAAGGTCAGCTCCCGGTGTTTTCTCCTGTCTACCTGATGAATCTGGGCATCTTGGGACATTACAGCAATTGCCTCATGTAAAAAGACAACCCTCTCCTCCTACCACCCAACACTACAACCTGTGAGAGATGCACTTATATAGCCAAACTGGAAGCAAAGCTCTCTTCACTGAAGACTGGACTAGACAGTCAAGAGGAGAAGGTAAACACTTGCACCTCAGCACACTCATCACATAGTCCCTCAAAACCTACATGACCAAAACACACACATAGAAGCACAAAACACACGCCTACATTTGCAGGGACTCTCAATAAAAATTTGCCCAAACAACTGAGCCCTCCAAAGCAGAAATGCAAGCAACCTCCACCCCCCCCAACACAACCCAAATGACACATAGCCCACAAACCCAGTGTGCCACTCAACTACAGCCCATAAGGCATAACATATCCAACACTGTAGTCATAGGTGACTCTATAGTCAGGCATACTGATGTTCCACTCACCAGGCTAAACAAGGAGAATGTTACTGTCAGCTGCCTGTCAGGTGCCAGGATCTGCCATATAATGCATGCACTCAGGTCACTCCACAACAAGTACAAATATGACTCTGTCATTGTCCATGTTGGTGTAAATGAACTGAGACGTACCTCCCTGGACTACATGAAAAGAGACATGGAGGAGCTCTCCGATCTTGTAGCCCAGGCAGGTATGACCCTAGCTCTGAGTAGCATCTTGCCATCACCCAAAATTATACTACAGTAGAAGGACAAAATGATTGACTTCAACAACTGGCTAATCTTCTGGTGTCATTTTAAGGGAATCCAGTATCTGTCTGCCTGGGATGACATGATCGACAGACCATGATGCTTTCCCAGAGATGGCCTGCACCTGTCGCCCTTGGGATTCCGGATACTGGCAAAGGCTCTTGCCACCCCTATAGTGCCTTTTTTAGGCAAGGTTCAAATAACAAATTCACCACCATAACATGTACAAGCAAGCAAAATCTGAGGGTAATGTTACTTAATGCTAGAAGTCTAAACCTCAAAATGCACTCACTCGAGGCACTCCTTAAAATGGAGAACATGGACAACTGTGCAATGACAGAGACCTGGTTTAAAGCTTCAGAGAGCACCCCTGCATTACCAGGCTACCACACCTTTCGACCAGCTAACCCAGACCGAAACACTAAAGGCAGAGGCTTGTCCATATTATTAAGGATGTCCACACCTCCAAGCTAGTTGCTCAGCATAATGCATCTGAGATTATCTGAGTGCAACTAACTCTGAGCAAGACCGCAATCCAAATTGTAGTTTTCTACAGACCCCCCACCATGCCTCAGGATTCCCACTCCTCTTTTCTTGATACACTGTAAAATATTAGGGTACAACACAACACCCTAATAATGAGTGATTTCAACTACCCCATCATTAACTGGGAAAACTACTCATGTACCAACTCTTTTGCTCAACGTTTTCTGGTATTCATAAATTCCAGTGCCTTGGATCAACTTATCCACACCCCCACTAGGGGCAGAAATATCCTAGACCTGGTTATTACCAACATGGGTGACTGGTGTTCCACACCAGAGGTCAATTCCTCATTGGTCAGATCCAAACAGAAGCTAATCACCCTAGACATCCACATCCTGCCCCCAGCCCCCATTAGGGACACAACAATAAAAAAATTTCTCCAAAGCCAACTTCACGCTTCTTAAGACAGAAGTGGCAAACTTCACGACATCCCTGCAGATGGACAATTGAGGTATGACTGCTGAATCCTACACAAATACACTTTATAAGCACTTACACATGATTGTGCTATCCCTAACAGAACCAAGTTGCTATCCTCCAAAATAAGGAAGCCAATCTGTTGGTCTTCTGCCATAAACAAACTCTACAACAGAAGAAAGAAACTTTTGCAAAAAAGAGTAAAATCCCATGATTGGAGGAACTCACTGGTCAGCCTCAGTAAGAAGCTGAGATCCCTCATAAAATCCTCCAAAGCTAGTTATGAAAACAAAATTGCCACTGATTCTAAAGACAACCACAAAGCATTCTATAGCTATGTGTCAAAGGCAACACTCAGATCTGCTCTGAGTTACAGCACAATGGCACTACATATACAGAACCAACTGATATTGCCAACATCCTGGCAGATAGGTTCAGTGCTAACTTTACCCCCCTCTCACCCCCTAAAGGGCCCATCTGTATACTGGAAGAATGCAAAGTGCCTGTAATCACGGCTGCACAGGTAAAAACCTCACTTTCCAAAGCCAAGAACACAGCATCCATGGTACCTGACAACATCCCAGGCTGCATTCTACATGAACTACAGAATGAGCTGACACCCCACCTAAGTACCATATTCAATCATAACCTCATCTCAGGCTTTGTGCCCATTGAATGGCACACTGTGACAGTTATCCCACTCCACAAAGGGGGAGCCATGACAGACCCCAAAAACTACTGCCCCATTAGCCTGATGAGCCTGGTCTGCAAGGCCATGGAACGTATCATCATGGAACTCATAAACAAAGACATTGGTAATCTCCAAACTCTGGACCCCACACAGTTCAAGTTTGTAAATGGCAAATCATGTCTCCTAAACCTGATAGACTTCTTTGAAGCAGTCACCAAAACCATAGGTGAGGGTAAAGTGGTTCACACAGCCTATCTAGATCTCGCCAAGGCTTTCAACACCATCCCCCACTCTGGAATTATAGATAAACTCACTAAACTAGGTATAAATCCCTATGTCACAAGATGGGTTGCCAACTGGCTTACTGACAGAACCAGCACTGTGAAAGTAGCAGACTCGAAATCCGATTTCAGACCAGTGACAAGTGGAGTACCACAGGGTTCAGTCCTGGGTCCTCTCCTGTTTGGTATTGACTTTTCTGAAGTACAGGCTAACACTGAAGGTCTTTGACTAACTAAGTTCACAGATGACTGCAAACTAGGAGCCATAATCGAAACTCCTAATGATGTGGACATCCTACAAAAGGACCTCACTGAGACAGATGCCTGGTGTCAAAGCCATGGCCTCAAGCTCAATGCCAAAAAGTGCATTGTCATCCCCTTTGGTAAAAACTCTGTACCCATGAACTACCACATAGGCGGTAGAATACTTAACACTGAAAGTGTGATAAGAGACCTTGGGACACAGGTGGACAGTAGTCTCTTCTTTGATAATCACATTGCCACAGTGGTCAGGAAATCCTTCTACATGGCACACCTCATCACAAAAGGTTTCTTATCCAGATAAAAAGAGGTCATTGTTCCCCTCTACTCATCACTCATTAGACCCATTATAGAGAACAACACCCCTTTTGGTATGTACCTCACAAGATATCTACAGCAACTGGAAAGGCCACAGAAATACCTCACAAAGAGGATCACTGGCCTCAAACAGATGCCCTATGCAGACCATCTAAAAAAACTCCAGCTTTACTCCATCACATATCGTCTACTCAGAGGCGATCTCTGCCTAACATACAAATTTATGTCAAACCCAGAGCTGTTGGACATGCTCCACTTAAAGAAATCCTAATCCTTCCGAGCTACATGTTCTAGGGACCTAAACCTTGTCACCACAATAAACAGAACATGCTGGAGGAATAGATTCCTGTCACAGAGACTTTTCTTACTCTGGAACAGAGTACCTATCTTATGTCAAACAGAGCTCCTCATTAGCACTCTTCAAGAAAAATCTTGATGATTGGATGGGAAATAGGAAATTCACCCCAGGGATCACTTCTGTGGCTCTGCTTGACAGGGGCACAGGAAAATAATTTTCTTGGGTGGCTAAAGCCAGGGTACCTTTTTGGCTAGGCCTATATAGGCCCTAGAGCAAATAGCCTAGTACCTACCTATGAACCTATGAACTGACAACATGCTTCAAACTGAGGAAACATTGTATAATATAAAAAACAATATGATACATTTTCATTCAAATGTAAGGTATGAGCTCATGTTAAATACTGAAATAATACTTTTCACTAACTGTACTACTTCAGGACATTCAGTACTTGCATATTTAGGTACATCACCTCACTAAAATGTATTATGCAAAACTATGAACAATTTGATTATTACTTCTATGATGCCTTATGACATCACTGAAAGGGAGTCAGTGAGCACTAAGGCATGACTCTTGCAAAGAATAATATGAATACCTGTTGTGAAATTAAAAAATAATGATTTTAAAGATGAGAATGAATGTCAGATGAACAGTGACAGTAGACCATGTACCACACAGCATAACCCACAGATATCAATGCATGCATTTTGAAGATTGGTCCATATTTCTGGACTAGACACTGCCTCTTTACCTGTGCAGCTATATTTCATGCATGAACCTGTTGCATGGTGGCCCTTACTCCTGCTGCTGGCTGGTCATCATTACTTATATTTGGAGTGGAAGTTGGAACTGCAGTGACAGCATGGGTTACTTCGCCTCCAGACTGCTGCATAACCATGTTTTGCAGAAAGCAACATGCAGTAAACATCCTGCATGCAGTAGCTGGGTCATACTGAAGGGCACATCCAGGCTCATCCCGGCTCCTAAAATGACACTTTTGGAGACCAAAGACCCTCTTGATGACAATATTGATATGGGACAAGACATTGTGAAATTTTTCATCAGCAGCTCCACTTGGATTTCTTGCTAGGGCCATAAGCCATGGATCCAGTGGATATCCATCATCAACTGGAAGGAAAAGAGAGAGAGAGAGAGAGAGAGAAAGAGAGAAAGACAGCAACGGGGGAGGCAAAACAAAGAAAAAGTAGTTTAGTATTTGGCAATACATTTTGTCATGAATATCTACTTAAATAAAGTAGATAAAAGAGAACAAACTGTTTTACACTTACCAACAAGTTGACCACTGAACATCCTACCATGCAGGAAGAGGCAGTAGAGTGAGCTAGTGTGCCAGATATGGGAATCATGCACACTGACAGAATGCCAGGCAGAAATGTTGGTGAAACACACCCCTGCATAACTCTCTACCTGGTAATCATTGGAATGGTAGCCATTTGTATTGTGATACTGCTGCCCCCATGGACCAGATGGGGCCCTAACTGCAACATGGATGCAATATATTACACCAAGTACCTCAGGGAATCATGCCACCCCATAAAAGACGCTTATAGTTCAGGCTCAGTCCTGAAGTGACACCAGGAAAAAGATGTACTGTTCCAGATGTAGTAACTGTACATCCAATAACTGCTGCAGTATCCATGAGGCAGAAGCCTATGAGATACCCAGCATGTCCCTAGTCTGTCTCTGGAAGGCCCCCATGGCAAGTACATTGAGGGCCATATATACCTTAGTATCCTCAGGGATAGGAATTCCACACATCACGGCAGTATCCCTTTTGGGGTCATATATGTTCACTAAGACCCTTATTATCCCTGTCCAGTCTAAGTCTATCAAGTATCTCTTGATTATCAAAATTATAGTGGATTATTCTCTGCTTATATCTCCACTTTATTGTCCAGTGTGCACCCCTGGGCATAAGCAGTTTTGGCTCGGCCAAGACAAGCAACTCATACCTGGAAATAACAAGGCTAGCATCAAGTGACAGCAGCTTCATGGATTACAAAGTAGATACGATAGGTGCAACTCACCTTCATATTACAATTCTGTGGGTGGTGTGGAAAACCAGGAACATTGTCCAATAAATTGTGAGTAGGCAAGAGAATGCTTTATTAGCATACAATGTTTTACATCATTTCTCATTTACATCTTGTTATGACTTTATTTGTTTGGGTTTATTCATAGCCCTCGCATCAGAGTAAGTAGCCTGTGCTCATTTGTGGACACCATGGATGCCTTTAACACATTTGTGTTATGACTATGAATGCCACCCTTGTCATTAATAGTCTATCTGTAGACTTAATATCTTAAATTTGTGACTTATAGCACAATATATCGCTGATGTAATTTTAAATTAAATTGGGTAGCACAGTGGTTAATATTGTCACCTCACAGCAAGAAGTTCTCCGTTTTAATTCAAAGCTGGGGTGCATTCTGTGTGGAGTCTGCATGTCCTCTCTGCAATAATTTGGGTTTCCTCAGGTTACTCTGGTTTCCTCCGACATTCCAAAGACATGTGTCTGGAGTGTTTCTCCATAGGCCTCCGCTAAAAATAGGATCTGTCCTAGTTGGACTTTCCTGGTCAACAAATGTTAAATAAATGCTGCACTCTCTGCACATCTTCATTTATCTATGGTGTTCTTGTCATCCATTAGTGATACATAGTACCAGACTAGCAAAACACAACTTTACAAAAGTATACATAAAAACAATAAAAACACAAAGGCCAACACAAAAATGTAAACATAACCAATACGACTAATAATAAGGTTGAAAACATACCTAAAAGCTAAAGAAAACAGATACAAATGTTTTGATTATAGATCTGAAAAAAGGACTCAAAACTAGTATCCCACAGCCTTAATTCAAAATGTAACAATACAAAATAGGATAAAATGAGTAATGCATTAAATATGCTTAACTCAATACCAAAATAATCTATGTGACGTCGTCATCAAATATAATTTCCCAGAAATCTCTCTCTGTCTTTGAAATGCACACACACACACACACACACACACACACACACACACACACACACACACACACACACACACACACACACACATATACACACACACACTAGCTGAAATATTAAGTTACTTATTCTTAGCAATTTTGAAGCTAAAGACCTTCGGCAGATGCATGTAATATTTCTGCATCTTGATGAAGTCAGGTGTTTAAGTCTTTTGGAAACAGTGTACAGTTGTCAACATTGTCCGAGTTTTTTTTTTCATATAGTCCTCCTCTCCTGTGGTTTAGAAGGAATGTATCCTTTTCAAGTTAAGTAATAGAAGCTCAATAGCTAATAAGAACAACTGAAATTCCAGAATGTACCTTGCTTTAGGAGAAATGAGTTGAAACTGAAATGTGTTCTGGGCTTTTGAGCTGGTATAGAGGATCCTAACTTATTTTACTATATTTTCACTTAGTGCCAACGCCCCCGCCCCCCATGCTCTGCTTGTAATATCTACACAGAAAATACTGTTGAGCCATTATAGAAGCTGCATATACTAAAACAGAAACTACATTTCCCAGAAGGTATGTTAATGAAAGCAGATAGATGGCAATGAGCATGCTCTGTGTGCCTATGAGGATCGTGAGCTATACATGGAGAAAGAGTTTTGACCTGAAATGTTTTAAAAGCAGCTACAGGATAGAAACCTGAGTTCATGCAGAGTGTTTAAGGAAAAATAATTTGGAGGATTATCCTGAGGCTACAAAAAATATACACTTTCACAGTATCAATGTAAGTCGAGAGGAAAGCCTGTTTTTCCCCCCAAACACCTTTATTGAATTATCATTTGTGACATAGGCAAATTTACATTCATATAAAAGTAATCAAACGATATTAGCATAACAAACTACACATATATTGTTATATATCATATAACCTAAGCAATATTACATAAATTATTCAATTCTTGCCTTTTTTTAAACAAGAAACATATTTTTTAAACCATCTCTAAGAGAAAAGCCTGGTTTCTTGGAGATTGTTAGGATAAGCTTTGCATGGATGTTAAACAATGTAGTGCTGTTATCCAGAAGAGGAAAGCTGGTAACTGTTTTTTTATCTGGAAGAAGAAATGTGTTAAAGCTGTATGTACCTTTTATTTTACTGGGGATATACTACACATTTTTAGTGATGAGTTTCTGTTTATTATTATTTACCCCAAATCCAGAAATCCAGGTATTGTTTTTTGTTATTAAACTATCATAAAACAGCATTACTGGTCACAGACAGTGGAACATGTGCAGTGGCACAGCTGGTTTTACATGGACTACAGATATTGTGTCCAGCTTCAAAATGGAAGAAATATTTCTAGCATTAATGAAGTCTTACATAGGCACCAACAAGCACTGGAGAATGGTGAAAAATCCTACAGCTGCCACTACAAAGCATGGTCAACAGTACTATCCAAAAGCTGCTAAGACTTGTCGATGCCAGCAAAGCTCTACAAGAAAGGCCTGCATGACTAACCCACACTTGGTCAGCCTGCAACAACATTTTAACCCAGTTTGACAACAAAACTCTGCTGTGAAGTACTGATCGCTAACTGCACTGGGAATCTCTAAAGACTGGTTACCTTATGCAAAAGCTTGTTTATGATGATGATGTGGAAGCCTACTTCATGGTATTTAAATGGTATGAAGAGAAGGGCAACTCAGTCTAAAACCCAGTGAACCAGAATAATTCCTTCTTGCCTAACTTGAAACTCATATAAGTCTGGCAGATTGGCACAGAGGTTAAAGACTATGGCTGATATACCTAAAGTCTGTAGCAGCCATGTGTTTAACTCCCACTCCATTCATTTACCTACAATGTGTCCTTGAAAAAGTCACTTAACCAGACAGTGCTCCCTGGTTGAGCCTGATCCATGTGGAGTAATGCTCTACTCTTGTTAAACTGTTGTCCAGTAGACCAGACGTTAGATGTTTGATTCCTTCAGCCTACATTACAGGGGCAATGGGAGAATTATGTTTGGCTCTTCAGAGGTCTCCTGGACTGTCTACCTAGTAAATAAATCTGAATCTAGGAAGCTAAATGGACTTGGAGTTGTGCATGTCCAGGAATACCAAAAGCTGAAAAATGAAACTTTAGCTAATTCAGGGGCTTCACCAGAGGGCGAATCATAGAGATTTCACACTTGGGCATTCATTACAGACAACGAGTAAGGACCAAATGACTGACACTGTCTGTTCTTAATACTTATTTAAAACCTGATATCTGTATTCTGAGTAAAATGTGACATATTTTAGCAATGGGCAAAGTGGCATGTTGTTAAAGCAATGAAGATGAATTTTTATTGAAATAATTTTTTGTCCAAATTAAAGTGTCATCATTTACAGTTTTATAACAGTACGGTTGATTGCTTATTATGCAAACTATATCTGAAAGTATGTTAAACATTGAACTGTTAAGTACTAGAACCAGGAAAACAACTTTTTGCCAGTGTGCTGTTGTTAAGCTTGTCAAATGTATCGTTACTGTTGAAGGAAAAGAAACAAAAGACCATATTCTGGGATCAGGGTTTTGCTTGTAGCAGCACATTATACATGAAAGCACAAAACTGCTGGCAAACAGAAAATTGAAGTAACATGTTTGCATAGGGATAAGAAATTGTAGTGGATAACTGAAGTAGAAATGCAAACATTTTTAGCTAAAGGGCTGCACAGAGTAGCTTTAATGGCTGATTTTAGCCATGGTGTGATAACTAGTCAAGACTTTCCACAATTTAAAGAGTTCTGGAAATTGGGAGGGGAGATTTATTATTAGTTGCACATGGGCCTACTCTAGATAAAGCTGTGCAGTTATAAACTCAAAAAGCACTATGAAATGGACATGGATGGAATGAGTGGACACATTTAATCAAAAGATGCTAGTAGATATGCCTACAAAAGAAGGCAACATAAAACTTCCAGGGAATGAGTCACAGTTAAGCTTACCCCACAAAATGCTCTGGAAGTAAAAATAACAAAATGGAAAAGTGAACAAAAAGAAGAAAAATATACCAAGCAGAGTCTTAAACTTTAATCTCATATTTCTAACCAAAAGACCAATGTAGACCAAAATAATGGACTCTAAGGAGAGAGTAACCATGACCATGGCTGAAAGAGAGCCTCCGGTAACACTGACAGAAGAAAACTATCTTTATGAGTTACTGTTGTTTTCAGAAGTGGAGTTAGAAAAAGGAGAGAAGTCTTTGTCGGTTTGTTTGTGGGAAAAGAGGTTACACCCTCCATTTTACATCATGATAGTGATGAAAAAAAATAATGAGCTAGCTGACCTCCACATAAGCCATATCTACTTTAAAAAGGCTAAGTGGGAAAACCACCTTAAGTAGAGATAGAGGAAATATAAAAAAAGAGATGAGAAGCAACTAAATGTAGTAGCCCCACTTCATATCCATACTTTGAATTAAGAAATGACTTACATTACAGGGTAAAGAAAGAGAACATATACTGAGGCAGTTGTTAGTACCAAGGCCTTTTATTGTCCTTGCAATGAGATTATATGTATTGGGTGGTTATTTGGTGCTAGATAAGATAAAGGCTAAAGTTTAGCTGGTCTTTGCTGGCCTGGGATTATGAAGAAATAAGCAACTGTTTTTCCACCTTGTCCTGTCTGTCAAAGTAAAACCCCTATCCCAAGATTTACATTATGTAGAACTACTGTATAGGCTAAGAACCATAACACTTGTCATATGACATCTACAGAAAGCACGGGAAGTACCACAGACAGCCTAAAATAGAAATGAGAAGTTCAGGGCAAGAGACAACATGCTTGCATTAGAACCCACATTTGAAAATGAATCCCTTGTCAAGTTTAGATGACTTTTTGAAGAGGCAGAACAATAGGTTAAGTAAATTACAAGGTGATATAATCTGGAAAAAGAAAAGTAAAACAGTTATATAACACACATTTTCTGAAATTTCTGTAATGAGTATTGCTACAGAAGAGGTTAAAAAGCCTGCAGCATATACTGATGCCCAGATCGGGGAAGCATTGTCAGTAGCCAAGACAAGAAATTAAAAGGTTTTATTCTCAGGAATATGGAGCTGTGGTGGTGGTACTGCGGTAGCGTTGTCGCCTCACAGTAAGACGTTCTCCTATTCGATTATCAGCTAAAGCATCTTCTGTGTGGAGACATGCATGAATGGGCTTACCTTCGTTGAAGGTTGTGCATCAGGCCTGGCAAGTCGGTACGTAACAATCTACTGCCAATCATTAGCGGACCGGAGTTCCGCTGTGGTGACCCCTAATCGGGAAAAGCCGAAAGATACAACATTCTCAGGAATATGGACATGATTTCAGAAGTGCGTAGACCAAATTAATTAAATAAAGCATAAGACTGTTCTTGGAGAAAAGTAAATCTGAAACCATGTCGGTTCCAAGATTCCCAACACCTAGCACTTAGTGTAGAGATTCAGAAAACGCTTATGTTTGGGGCTTATAAAGGAATCTCAGATAGTAAAGAATGGACTTCAGTATGCTAGTTTCTAAACCTGATGGACCTAAAGTATTTTGTAATAATCAAATCAACACAAAAAGATGCATCAGTGCATGAAAAAAAAAAAAACAACCATGAAAAAGTGCACAAGTATATTGAACTGCAGGAATGCCACTTGCTAATTAGATAGACACACACTATAGTCCACATAAAGCATTTATTCACAAGATACAATGATACCCAACACAACCTGAGAAAATTAAATAAATCCCCAATAAAAATGTATTTCATTAGAACTAAAAAAACACATGCAGAATAGTTAAAAAGCATAAAGAATAATTGTTTTAAATTTATTAAGCTAATCCATGTGATGATGAACACAGTAATCAGTAGCTCACAGTCAATGTATTTATATAGAAAATTCAGTGCAACTGAATGATAAATAAATTTGCTTACTAAACTGATTTTGTAAGAGTAAATCTGCTCTAAACTAGTTATTGGTCTAATATGTTAAGACCAAAAATATTGCAATAAATTAAATGAAATAAAATGTATTACAGTAGCACAATTAATTGATTGCACAAGATACTTTTATTTATAAAACTTGCTTATGTAAAAAGTCATAAATATTTATGTTAAAATTAAAAAACTGTGAAATAATAAAATTATAAAAACTATGTAAAATAACATAAAGTAATCAAACCAAATGGTGCCAATAGTTTTGCTGCCATCCGCTTAAGAACCAGTAATAGGGAAATGTAATTTTTAATGCTTGGTGAACTTGTGGCATTTAGTTTAATGTGCCAGAGAAATTCTTTATACTCATTTGTTGTTTCCCCAAGAACCTCCCATTGGGTTCTGGTGTACGTTTTCTAAGATTAAAAAGGAAAACTGTTTAAAGGGTACACAAAATCAGTAGACTGTCTATAAAGTGCATTATTGGAGTTCACTTTTAATACATCAAAGTTGTGCCCATAGATGTGTTTTCTGAGGATAAGCTCGGTCTTTCCAACATAAAAAGCTGAACATTCAGAGCACTTAGACATGATATAAGTCCCCTAGTTTTGCAGTTGCCTTTTTGAGGCAAAAAACACAGAATTCATCATATTATCTAGCCTTAAAAACATATGCTGACATCTAAATCTACACTGGTTGGATACTTCATATCTTCCTGTGGGTATCACAATATCCTTTAGTAGTACCCCTCTCAACCAAATATTTTATGTTTTTTCCCTTTTATATACAAAATGGGCCTCCTCAGTAGTTTTTATGTACTATGAGATAATTTAAAAATGTTCCAAATCCTTTTCACTATGTTGTTAACTGTATGAGAACCTGAGTTGTACTGAAGTACTGGTACTCAGTGAAGAGCATTCCCTTCATCCAATGTCTTCTTGTTAGATGTATGTGTTTCACAAGCATTGGGATGTCACTGAAAAGTTCCTACAACTATACCCAATTGTGGTCTATGCTTTTCTCCTCACACTTTGGAAATCTAAGCACTAATATTGCTAACCAAGGAACTTGGGTATCCTTTATCAATAAGCATCATTTCTAACTTGCCTTTCTCATCCAGAAAGGCCTTTCTGACAAACCTCACAAACTGTCTTTTAAAATGACTTCTTCTTCTGCAAGAACATATGGCAACTACTGAAGTGTAAGTATGCATTAGAAAATGTGGGTTTCCTGTAAATAGTAGATGACATTTTTTCCTGATTAGTTCTTATTGTAGTGCCAAGTTAATTATTTTTTTATAACTTAAAATGGTATGTATACCAAAAAAACTACTTTTACTTTCCATGTACTTTACAACATGCTTAACATCCATCTCTGTCCCTTCCCAAAGTATAAATATGTCATCCAAAAAATGCAAGTACAATTTACTATGTTTGTAATACCAAAAAAAAAACTAGTTGTACTTTCCATGTACTTTACAATGTGCTTAACATCCATCTCTGTCCCTTCCCAAAGTATAAATATGTCATCCAAAAAATGCAAGTACAATTTACTATGTTTGTAAAACTGTTATTGAAACAAAAATTATGTCTCTCATAATAGCATTACCACATTTGCAAATGAAGGTGCAAACTAACCCTATTGCAACTCATTTCACCTGTTTGTATATTTCATCCTCAAAAATTTAATTATCTAAAATAATCTCCATAAAATCTATAGTTAATTTAATATCATTAGCTGATAAAAAATCACTACTTAAGAGGCATTGAGGAAGTAATTTATACCTATATCTTGCAGTATACTATAAAACAGATCAACTACATCAGTTATTAAAAACCTGAGGTCAGTATCTCAAAGTTCTGGTTTCAATTTTGCCAAAAAATCCCAGGAGTCCCTTAACATGTGCATTATCTAAAGAAACAGTGGTTTAAGGAGTCTATTAAGTACCACCACAAATGGATAACTTTTTGAACCCTGGGCAGCTACTATAGGCCTGAGAGGTATTTTTTGTATATTTTTGTAGACTTTGGGAATCCCCAAAATAGCTAGCATTCTGGGTGAAGTGTTTTTTTTTAAGAAATGAAAACTTACTGGTATAATCTGACCCTGTAGTAAAGGTCAGTGCTCATCTGTGTTAAATTGACATAGCCTATGGATACTGTAACTTAATGTCAACATTACACAAATGGGTAAATATAGCACTGACTTAGTCATTTGAATCATATAAAACAATTCCACCACATTTATCCAATTTCATGACCTTTAGAGACTTGTTATTTATCAAACCCTGTAGAAAACTGTATTCATTTTAGTGAGGTTATTATATCTTTATGTGTTACTCTTGGAAGAGACACAACAACTGTAAAAAAATGGTTTTACAATCAGAAGCAAAAACTTGAATTAGAGAGTTTGCCATGGACATATATGTATGTTTTTACAATAATTATGTGATCTAGAGGGCACATTTGAGTCTACTGTTTGAAATTGTAGTGTGAAATTTAACTTCCAAATAAACAACTTGAATTCGATTAGTCAGTCAGATCATATTTCATAGTAGGAATAAATGTGAAAACCTTTTCATACAGGGAGAACAATTCATTAGTGATTGTTAAACAACTGTAATTAAAGATTTAAAAAAAATTCTAGTTAACAAAATCCCATTACAGTCCTCCATGATTGGATGGTCTACAGTACCTAATGTACTGGAAATCTGTTCCAGCCTCTTCCTCTCTGTCTTCACCTTCTCCTTTTGGTTTGTGCCCTAGCTTGTGTTTTTACTGTTAATCCATTGTTTCACTACATTAGATGGTAACCCCACTGTGCTTTGTAAGAACAGCTTGCTATTCTCTCCAATCTGCAAAGTGCCGGGAACTGTAAAGGGTCATCCAATATAGGGCTGCATTCATTAACATTGTCATTCGTGCACAAATCATCCTATTACTTAACATTATCAATGTTAACTAAACATACAGCTGTATCTATCTTGCATCTACCATCAGGGGATCTTGAATTCCTTACCTTATTAGTACTAATACTGAGTAGGTATGCAGTATATTGATTAACATCCCTTGCTAATTTATTACTTTTCCTACTTTTCACCTTAGTACAGTGCTGACCAACCTTGTCATTAACTCAGTCACAGTTGTCCCTGCACATACCAAACAAAAGATCCTCATTAATTTTAATACTGAGTGCTTTAACTTCACTCATGAGGTTCACAATTCACTCATCATTCTGTAAAATCACTAATGGAAACCCAAAAAAAACAAGAACCTGTATGAAGCAAATCCAATGACCACACTTGGACTAAATCAACTTAGCGCTTTCATTCACTTTAATAATGTGAACTTCATCAGAAAAAAAGCTTCACATTATTAAAGTGAATGAAAGTGCTAAGTTGATTTAGTCCAAGTGTGGTCATTGGATTTGGTTCGTACAGGTTCTTGTTTGTTTTGGGTCACTCATCATTCTGTTTTAACATCAGGTCAAGCAATTCATTTCCCTTCTTGTTAAACAGTTTTAATATGGTAAAAAGGCAAATAGAATTCTGTTCCATTTCAAAATCTTAAATAAGTTAAAGCTGTAGAAACTCTTTCCAGTTAAATGAGTTCACGTAAATATGTGTTACCAAACTGAAGACTACGCAATTTAATCAATTTTTCCCAAAAAATAGAAGTGGAACTGAGTAGACTATAACAATTGATGTCTCCTTTAACAATAGGACCTCAAGCTGACAAAGTAAAGTCAATCATCAATCAGATAT